>NC_141696.1:1401018252-1401295752 GCF_964263255.1 Lissotriton vulgaris
CCAGGCTGGAAGCTGCGAGCTCAACTTGCTTTACCTTTTCATTAAATTTCGCCATATCTGCCCTGATCAAATTAATATCAATGGCCATGGAGTCCATTTTGTGCTCCAGCGAGGTTTTGACCCCTGAGATTGCAGCCAATACGTCTTTCAGGGAGAGCTCAGGTTCCTCCCCAGTGGGGATTTCTTTCACCGTCTCTTCAGAGAGCCTTCCCCGTTGTGTATCCTTGGTGATCGTATAACGTTTAGTTTATTGGTCTGGACCGTTTTTGGGCCCTTAGCTCCAGGGCCTTTCCCTTGTTCCATCACACAGGCAGAAGTCTTTAGTTGAGGGCCAGCAGACAGGTCCCAACCGTTGATGCGCCTTCCGCCACACACCTAGTATTAGGCCAGTGGCACGGCTCCGTACCCCGGGTGGTCACTGGGATCTAATAGCAACAGGTTGTCCCCAATCCGCCGGAACGGTCCCAGCCTTCCACAATGTGCCACTATGCCAGGGGACCTCCACAGGCACCCCGCTAGAGGACTCTGACTGTCTTGTTGCGAAGTTGCTAGTGTGAGGGGCCGCCACCAGTCCACCGCCCCTGCCCCCCAGCACACCGCAATATCCAACGGGCAATCATGAGAGCACTCGGAGAGTAGGTCCACACCGCCAGCCGGCACACGCTCAGGCCAGGAGAGCAGAAAGCAGGAGAGCGGTAGATTTCCACACACCTCAGACGTCCAGGCCAATATCAAAGTTATGCCCCACTCGGGTCCAGCACCATGATTCCCGACAGGCACGCTGCACTACACCTCAGCAGGAGGGCTAGTCTCTCCCTCACCCCACCGAGTCACTCGTTTAGCTGTGTGTGCCACTCGCGCCAATGTAGACCTCAGCCCAGCCCCCCACCGATCAGCGGGTCTCCGCTGGGGCTGAAGCGGGAGGGGGGGGAAGTCAATAGCACCAAGGGGGGGCTCCCTCCCTTCTACCGGAATCCGGCAGTCGACACCTTCGAGGGAGATGGCACCTCGGCAGCCGCCGCAGCCACAACGCCGCTGCCGCCTCCTACGTGCCCCTCTGTACCTTGCTGGCAGAGCGCTGCAACGCCCAGCCCCAATGCGGGCCCTCCAAACTGCCGCACACCGGCAATCGCACTGGCCTCGGACCCTTCCAAAGGGCGGACCGGAAGTGGTTGACTTGCCGGAGCCGGCACTGTGGGCCCCGGCTTCACGGCCTAGGATGGGTCCGCCTAAAGGAGCAGCCGCAGTTCCACAGTGCCAGCCACCACAGGGGCGGGCGACCCGGTCTCCGCCACCCTCCTGGCACAGGAGGTTGCAATTAGGACTTCAGGATGGTCCTTCAGGATAGTCAAATGGGCTCACCGATGGCAGAGCTCACTAACTACGCGGCCATTCCTGATCGCTCCTGGCCACGCCCCCTACCTCACGTATTTTTGATGCTGTGTTGGATTTCGTTTTTGCTGACTTAGATGTTTAGGGTACTTTGCCACTACTGATCAGTGTCAAAGTGCAAGTGCTCCTGTGTAAATTGTTATCATAATTGGTTATCCATGATTGGCATAGTTGATTTACTGGTAAGCCCCTAGCAAAGTGCTGTGAGTGTGCCCAGGGCTTGTAAATCAAATGCTAGTAGTGGGTCTGTAGCACTGATTTCACACTCACGCAAGTAGCCTTCCAAATGTACCTCAGACCTGCCAAGTCAAACTCGTAAGTGCACCCACTTGCTGAGCCCTAACTCCCAGTGTGTGTGGAAGGTAAGACATGTACTGGTGTGAGTGACATGTCCAGATTCTGCATTTCGTGTTTCACTGTTGAAAGGCTATCTGTCCCGTAAGCTAACATGGGAGTTACTTTGTGACATCTTACAAGTATAACTTTCCATTGGGTGAAATAGAAAAGTGGTGCACTGCAGCTCTGACGTCCTTCAACTCTTGCAGTTAACGGCCTTCCTGACACCAGGGCACGCACGACGCCTTCACGGCCAGTGACTGAATTCCGTTATGGTGGAGCCGATAACTGATGAGGGGGACTTCATGATTTCTTCGACTTTGCATCACCTTACAGAACCGATGCCTCACCGCCGATGCCACCGTTTGCCCCTGTCCTGGACTTGACACATCACCTCCTTGCAGACACGATGCCTTGCCTCCCCAGTGGCAAACAGGGAACGAGCCTGAACCTCGGCCCGATACCTCACCTTCACGACACCACGCATAATCCATAGACTTGGTTTTCAAGGTACTGTTGTTTAGGGGTCCATGTGACTCCGTGCAGCGCACCTTGCGGTCAGCGATTTACTTTGGATTTATGCCTGTCACGACATTGTCATAACTTCAGGTGGAGCTATTTGTTTCTACAAGTGCTATTTTTGAGATAACTGTTCTAAAAGTCATACATTGATACATGTATGGTGAATTTGGTTGATTGTAGTCTTTTTTGTTTTAAAAAAAGATACCTTATTTTTCTAAATTGGTGTGTAGTGTTCACTGTGTAACTGTGTGTTTTGAGCACAGATTCTATACACATTGCCTTTGGGATAAGCCTGTCTGCTCGTGCCAAGCTACCAATGGGATGAACAGGGGTTATCTATTGTGTGTATCCCCCTTACCCTGACTAAAAGCAAGGGTCTCTACTTGGACAAAGGTGCATACCTATACCTACTAGAGATCCCTATTTCTGACAGACGTACATTGCTGGTGCATAGACCATCTTAGTGGATTGTGTTTCTGGCTTGTGTTGTGAGGACCATCAGTGTGATGGGGAAGAAGTTATCTTTGGTGGAGTGTTGTATGATGAGAAGATCAAAGTATGTGAGATCACAGGTGGATCCATTCTTGAGCAAGAGCGGATAGAGGAGATGAAAAAGTATCCAGTGTTACAATTGGTTAATGGTCTGGTGACCTCTGGATGGACAAGGAAGGAGGATTGTGAAGAAGCAGTGAAAGGTTTCTGGGAAGTGAGAGAGGAATTGACAGTGAGTGGAGAATTGCTCTTGAGAGGAAACAAGTTGGTTCCTCCTACCACTCTAAGAGACCACATTATTTCATTGGGACACAAGAGCCACCTTGGCAGATGATGATTAAAACTGGTGGCCAGGGATGGACATTATGGTGGAAAGCTAAGTGAGGGAGTGTGTTGAGTGTTTAGGTTGTGACAGAATTTTGAAATGCAGGTCCCAGCCCTTGGTGGTGAGGAAATGTTTGTCTGCACCTTGGCAGGAGATTTCTCTTGATGTTGTTGATCCCGTTAGGTTCACCAGTTTGGGTCATTATATTTTAGGATGCATGGACTGGTACTCACGATGGTCAGAGGTTGCGGTTGTTACTTCTGTGGAGACACAGGTTGCGACAAAGATTTTGAAAATGCTGTTTGACTGGGAAGATTATCCTTCTGTACTTTTAACTGACAATGGGCTGCAACTGACGTCAAGAAAAATTGAAAGCTTTCTGAAAGATAAGCCAATGATGCATTATCCCACACAGAATGCACTGGTATCATTAAAAGGTTTAACAAAGTAATGAAGGAGACCAAATGCTCAAGAGCAAATAAGAGATCATGGTTGGAGGAAATACATGATAAAATTAGGGTACATAGACTTACGCCTCATTTAACCACAGGGATGAGACCATTTTAACTTTTCAGGGATTGAAAGCCTGTGATGTAACCCAGTTATGTGAATAATAGGAAAGCAATTAGTGCAGAAACCAATATTGAGGGAGTAATGTGGAGTAGAATGGAGGCGAGAAAGTGAAAAATGAAATAGAAATTTGACAATTGTAAGAGAGTCACTCTGACGTGTGAGGGTTAGAGACTGGGTCAAA
This sequence comes from Lissotriton vulgaris, assembly GCF_964263255.1. Taxonomy (NCBI): domain Eukaryota; kingdom Metazoa; phylum Chordata; class Amphibia; order Caudata; family Salamandridae; genus Lissotriton; species Lissotriton vulgaris. The sequence goes on from NC_141696.1 coordinate 1,401,022,074, forward strand.
ATTACACTTCCTGGGAACAGTTCAAGTGTGTAAATACAGTAATCCCATGAAAGTGGTCAAGCTGTTTAAAAAGCTATGAAGACAAACAACCATAAAATATGGAATGTCAACAGAGTTGCAAAGTTTAACATGGTGGAGATGAAAGGAGAACAAAAAGAGGTCTTGACAGGCAACCGTGGTGGAGGAAGTCATGAAGTGCAGAGGAAGAGTGGGAGGACCATAGTCAAACCATTATATATTTAAAATATTTTATAAAGTAAAATATGTATTTATAAAATTTAGCTATTATAAAGAGGGAAAGGACTGGTTGTGTTCTGGTTAAGAGTGTGAAGGTGTGTGGTATCTGCTGCGTAGAACCCTCGGCATATGCCTAGTGCTGTCGCTAGGTGAGGATGAGTTCTGAGAATACTAGGGATTGAAAAGCGAGCAGTGGGAGAGTGACGGGCAAGCTTGGAAGTACTGTGCAGAGCTGTGTTTCCATGTAACTCAAAATAAATAAGAAGTTAACTAATAAGATTGGTGCATACCTTATTAGCCTTTTCACACAGGCAATTCAATTAACCAACCTACCATGGGGTGGGCTAATCACACACATCGTCTCAGTGCCTAGATACCCTTGTGAGTGATAGTACGCTTTAAAAATACACAAAACTTACCTGAGGTGAAAATGTCAGGTAAAACTAGGGGTTTGGCCTAATTTGTGTAATTCTGTGTAGTGTAATAGCCTGAAATTGCCCAAAATTACCAGTGAGATGACACTGAATATATGAGAAGAATAATTCAGCATTTAGCACTTTTCACTTAGAACAAAAATGCTCCCTTGTGCACAAAATGGATATAAGGATGTATGTTGCGCTAAGAAATATTTCTAAATGCAACATAACATGTCGCGAAAGCAAGCTTCGGTGGTATTTTGTTACCCAAATTAAGCTTAATTAAGCGAATGGGTTTAATAGCATTATTATTGGCAATTCTGCATCAAAAATTACTGCTGAATCACTGAAATTAGTCAGATTACTCCGACGTAATTTAGTTTCTACCCAGACCCAGTTAAAACACACAGTTTTAAAATAAAAAAATTATTGAAATTCTCCGGTGATAGTAATCTCAAATAACTACAACTTGTGCCCTAAAGTAAGAGTAGTGTGTGCCCTCACCATGCTCTGCTAGTTACCTTCCATAATACTTTACTCATGCCATGATTTTTCAAAACATCACTGCCACATCAGTAATGACATAATTGATGACAACACTGTGCTCGGTATGGGGTGCGAGTTATGGTTACTTCAGGGCATGAGTTGTAGTTATTTCAGATAACATTAAATTTGATAGTTTAAAATGGTATGCTTTAACTGACATTTTCAGCTAACTATAATGTCCCTTTAACATTTCTAGTTATAGTTAGGTCAGAGTTCATATGGAAGAGCATTTTCTGCTATGCGAATAACTATGATGCCATTTCTAAAACAAGTTCATCCACCTACGCTCCTTCCTAAAACATTTTGGGGTGATACATCAAGCGGGGGCCAAGAAATAGTAGGGGTCCAAACTTAATTTTCTCATGTTAATTCCCAAAGCACAATTTGGAAAGTGATACAGAAAAATAACTGGACAGAAAGACATCAACATGCGTATTACAGCAGCAGTTTCAAAGGGCTGTGAGACTGCGATATGAGGTCCTGTGTTGAGATGCATTACACACTGGCGATTCCGAGGAGCTGTGGGGCGATGCATCACACCTCTACTGGTCTGCTAGGACCACTACTGGGCTTTAAGAGTACCTTCAGGCCCTCTTTCAAGGGTCCAGGACTGGGGTGGCACCACTTGGAGGGCTAGGCTCACAACAGGCAGAGTTCAGGTGCTGGATTCAAGTTTGTTGGAGCCTTTTCTGTACCTGTGGCTCTGATCAGGAGGCCAGCTAATTAGCCTTTGGAATCACTCTGGTGGTCCTGCGTTCAAGATGCATGTCCAGTCCTTCACACTCAGGCAGCAGGGCAGCAGGGCAGCAGGGCAGCAGGGCAGCAGGGCAGCAGGGCAGCAGAGTAGCAGTCCTTCCTCCAGAGAAGCACAGCAGTCCTTCTGAGTTGTCCATAGGTCCAGAGCTTTCCTGAAGAGTTGGGTCTGAGAGGTTAATTTTTATACTGGATGCCCACCCCGGAGTAGGAAAAGTTTCTAGATTCTTCCATCCCCAGAGGTGCTCGGAATTTCCAGCCTCCCTGCCCTGGTCCCATCTTCTGTGGGGAACAAAACAATAGTGTACAACCCTTTGTGAGTGTACTGAGGCAGAGACGTTGTTATGTTCAAGTTTGGGAGGTGACAGCTCAGGCCCTGTATCAAGTCAGAGATGGCCCATCCTGCCTGCACCTATTTCTCTTTTGAATCACTGTCTAGGAGCAATACATAAATACCAACTGCCAGCTACACCTAGTCATGTGACACCAAATGGTTAGGACAAGAAAATGCCAACTTTCTAAAAGTGGCATTGTCCGAAATATGACTTTGCAAACACAAGAAGATGATTGACGGAGCTCTGAAACTTTTCAGACACTCACCCCCAGTCACAGATCAGGGTTGACTCCATCATCGTTCTGTAGCTCACTTCGCCACCCTAGTTCAGACTACGCCATATACAAATCAGTCATGACTCTGTTTCTCAGCGCTCCGTCCATCATCTCCTTGTGTTCGCTTTGTTTGCCCTAAGTTGGCAGAGTATGCCCAGACGTGGGTCCCTTGCTCACTTTGCTGCTGAATTCAAGCAAGCCTGGCTGATGAGGCGTGCTACCCTGAAAACGGTCCCAGGATGCTTGCTTCTGGTTCAGGGAAGACCTGGCTTGACAGTTCAGGCTGAACTGCTCCCATAAGAAACAGGGTCAATACTGATTTGCAGATGGCTAGGTCTGAACTCGGGTGGCGAAGTGAGCTAAAGAACGATGATGGATTAAACCCAGATTAAACCCTGATTTGTGACTGGGAGTGAGTGCCTGAAAAGTTTCAGTGTTCCACACATCACCTTCTTGTGTTTTCTTTGTTCGCCCTAAGTTGACAGGGCATGCCCATACGTGGGTCCCTTGCTCACTTTGCCACTGGATTTAAGCTAGCTGAGCTGATGAGGGGTGTTACCCCGAAACTGGTCCCAGGATGCTTGTTTCTGTTCCAGGGAAGACCTGGCTTGGCAGTTCAGGCTGTACTATTCTCATAAAGAACAGGATCAAGACTGATTTGCATATGGCTGGATCTGAACTGGGGTGGCAAAGTAAGCTAAACGATGATGAATTAAACCCAGATCTGTGACTGGGGGTGAGTGTCTGAAACGTTTCAGTGCTCCATCCATCATCTCCTTATGTTTGCTTTAAAATATAACTTTACCTTAAAGAGAGATTTAAATCGCAATTCGTTGGGGACCAAACTCAACTTTCTTACCTGCTCCAAATTTATAGTTAACACGTTTTAAATGTAATAAAGTAGTCCAAATGTATCCTATGGGATAGGTTTGTCTTGTAGTAGTGAACAATAAATTTACAACGTTTTCACTACCAGGACTTGTAAGAGCTAAAACTATATATGTTTAACTTTTTAGTTGCATGCACCCTGTTGTAAGGGCTGATTAAGGCCTAAGATAAGGGTGACTTATATGTATAAAAAGGGAATGTTTTTGCCTGACAAAGGGTTTATTTTGCCAGGTCATGATAACAGTTTAAAACTGCACACACACGGGTGAAATGGCATGCCTGAGACATGTTTGAAAGGCTACTTAAGTGGGTGGTGCAATGAGTGCTGTAGGCCCACTAGTAGCATTTAATCTAGAGGTTGTGGGTCCATGTATTACACTTTAGTAGGAATTTACATGTAAATTAAAGGTGCCAATTGGGTGTACGTCAATGTTACTATGTTTAAAGGAGAGAGAACTTGGATATTAGCACTGGTTAGCAGCGGGAAAGTATGCAGAGTCGTAAAGACTAACAAAAACAAGTTCAGAAAACAGGAGGGTGAAGACAAAATGTTTGGGTATGACCCTTCAGAAAGGGCCTAGTCCAACAGGGTCAATGTGGGGTTTGGCAACCTCTGGGAGGATTTTTGTTTGCAGGAACTTCAGGGCAGAGCCTGGCTGATGGTCAGACCACTTGGCCAATAACACACGCTACACGCTGTTGCTCTCAAACAATTATTGCAGCAGCGCCAAGGAGTAGGGGGAAAGCTGTCTCCCTGCTCTTGTCTAGCAGGCTCTGTGACAATGACTTATCACGTCCTCAGGTAGTTGTGCAGCTACAATGATGGCTGGGGAGCACAAAACAAAGAAAAGTATGTAATTTCACACCAGATTTCTTACTAATAAAGAGCAGTGTATGCCTCCTCAAATTCCACTGAAGAAACACGTTACGCAATATTGGCAAAAGCTGTGGAATCTGATTAATCCAACAATAGATATACATTTTTTTGTTTAATTGAAATTTAAATTAAAATCAATTATATTATTGTAACAAATTGAATAAATATTTATAAAAAATAGAAAAAAAATCACATTTACAAAGAATTCAAAGCACTGCTGTACAGACTAAATCAAATGAAGAGGATAATGTTGAGGAAGAAGTACAATTTGATGAAACATCAGGGCACACAGAAACTATCCTCTAAATTCCGAAGTCAATGTTTGAGCATGATGTGGGTGTGAGTGTTCTTACTGCAAGGGATTTTCATGCATTTGAAGCATCAATCTTGACAGTACCAAGTCACCAAGCATTTTCCATGGAAGCACTTGGCAATAAAATGGATGCTTTGGTAATACTTCAGTGGCAGAGAGTGCTGATGCCTCGTCTGAATCTGTAACATTATGGTCCTCATTACAATGTCCGGTGGACTCAAGTCCACCCTACACCGTTACATTCTCAGGACCGACTGACCTCCGGACGGCCTTCCTGGCATCTCTATTAAAATGTGACCGCACATGGTGCAGTCACATACTCCCATTTCTCTATGGGAGCTTGTGCTGTGTCCATAAACAGGCCACAGCACATGCTCCCACAGAGAAATGGGAGTTTCTGTTAATCCCTGCACCGCGTGGCAGGCACCTCATGGTCAGAAAGGTCAGAAAGCAGGAAGACATATGTTAAAAAGTGTAGGGCTTAGTCATTAGCCCTGAGGGACTCCACACCTCTGCTGATGAATTTCAGAGTAGAAATATCCTTCACTGATTTGGAAGCCTCACGTGTCCAAAAAGGAGGCAAGCCAGTTTAGGGCATTTCCCGTTATGCCAATTTCTTCCAGACATAACAATAGAATGATGTGGGAGGACGAATCATAAGGAGCACTCAGATCAAGAAGAGCAAGTGCTGTTGAGCCTCCCTTATTGAAGACCAACTTCAGTTCTTCCATGTCCATTAATAGTGCAGTTTCTGTACTATGAGCGGCAAGAAAATCTGTCTGGGTAGGATGGAGGATATTGCTGGATTTCAAAAAAGCTGTAATGTTTCTGTTTATGATTCTTTCTAGGACTTTGCTAGGCCAAGGGAGTAAAGAAATAGGTTTAGGGGCAGAGGAGTGTTACCCCACCTCATGCAAGCGCAGCAGGCAAACACAAATAAATAAAATGGCAGATCAATAACATTTTATTTATTTGCCACCACAACAGCTCGCCTTCTGTACATCTCGAGGATAGGGTCAGGGCAGAATCCTGCAAATGCAGGAATAAAGCACTAGTCTACAGTGCACATGAAAGATTGGTCAATCATATTGCGACAGCAGCCCGACATGCGCACTGTAGACCCAGCAATCGAAAGGTTGTGAAACAGTGTGGGGATTGCTGGCACGGTCCCCAGCCTGAAAATGAGAGCTGAAAAGCCTGCTCCCACCAATCATGGAGCTGCTTTCACAGCATGAGAGCAGCTCCAGGGTTGATTGGAGTTGCATTCAACGAGCCGGAAGGAGCTTTTCCTCCTTGTGGACAGCAAACACCAAACAGAAGCTCCATAAATTAATGGTGAGTTGTGCCCCTTCACGCCCATCATTTTTTTTAAAGCTAGCCGCCACTGTATAGGCCTATAATTTCCAACTGCCTCTGGGTCAAGATTGGCCTTCCTGAGTCGATGGTTAATAATAGCATGCTTCCACTCTAAAGGAACACACCTGGGGCCTCATTTATGAAAAGTGACGCATCGCTGCGTGAAAACAGCGATGCGTCACTTTTCACTGCGCACTCCTTGCGACACCAATGATGCGTCATATTTAATGTATGACGCATCATGTCGCAAGGACTTACAGATACGTCAGTATTTCTGACGTATCTGTAAGCGCAAAAGTGACGCATTGCTGGAGTGTGTCACAAAAGTGACGCAACTCCAGCAATGCGTCCTTTCAAATGGGGAAAGCCCCATGTGAAAGGGCTTGCGTCAGTCTTACGCCTGCTGTGAGGCAGGCGCAAGATTTTGGCGCAACAGCATCCTAAAAGTGACACAGTGAAATCTCATAAATTTCACTGCGTCACTATTACGAGGCTTTTTGCAGGGGAACGCCCCCTCTGCATACATTATACCTGACGCAGGTATAATGTGGCGCAGGGGTTTAAAAAGTGATGCATCTACCTAGATGCGTCACTTTTTAAATATGGCGCAACAAGGCGCATTTTTTGCGCCGCTGGTGCGTCACTTTTTGCACCGGCGGCGCAAAACTGACGCAAGGCCTCATAAATAAGGGCCCTGGTCTTCAGTGATAGATTGTATAAGTCTGTCAGAGCGGAGAGTAGTATAGATCCATCCTTCACTAGAATGTCAATTGGAGCAGGATCAAGAGGTGAGCCTGGTTTAAACGAGCCTGCCACATATGCAATCGCCTCTTTGCTCAATTTAGGGAAATACGAGAGTTCAATTCCAGTAGCCTTTATTTTAGAACCCCCTTCCAGCTTATCCCTAAGTCCTAACACAAGGGAGTCATAAATACTGCTCACTTTCCCAAGGAAGTGCTCAGCTAATAGTTCACACCACTCCATAGACGGGGATGGACCAACAACGACTGGGTTCAGCTTTAGAAAGAACTCCATAATTTAATAGATTTCTTTCACAGAGTTAGAAGTTAGATTAATTCTATTAGCAAATTAATTTAGCCTAGCTTTCCGAATGGCATGCTGATATTTTTTTAAGAAGGCTTTATAAATCTGTTTCCATGCCATATCATAATTAGTTCTCCACTTCCTTTTCTTAACTTTACATTTTTTTGTTTTCTCAATTCCTGAGAAAACCAACCCATTTTTTACCTCATTCTCATTTTTTGACAACTTTTTCTTGGGATGACTTCATCCAGTGCCTTGTTAAACCAGTTTTTTAGTTCTACGTAGGATGAGGAGCTGACTCGCGTACAGCCTGTTCCTAATTAGCTATATCCAATTTCAACCATTGACAACACTTTGTAAGGATACTGACCTTAGGAGTCAGTTTGACTAGGTTTGGAATAGAGAATGGAATAATGTAGTGTTCCGTCCAAATATTTTGGTGAGGAGATTCCACTGCCATATTCACTGGTGGCCCGATTCACATAGGCAGTCTGAGACAAAAGTCTATCATTACATTTTTTGTATTCACAGAGGTAATTTACGAGTCGTATCTTTACGTCTGCAGTTGGGCCGCAATCTCCGGCCGTACTCTGTGGCTCCGGCCATACTCTCCGGCTCAGGCAAAATGAAGTGCAATCAATGCTCCAGAATGCAATTTTTACAAAAAGGAACATTAGGAACATACGATGAATGGTAGAGTAGATCATGAAAAGCATTTTGGACAGGGAAAAGGGTGTGGCCGCACACTGCACCATATCTGATAAAAGATTGCACTTGTGCATCATGGTACATTAGTGATCTGCTGTGCAATTTTTTAGAAAAGTGTGTGTGCATTTTAATTTTAACATCACACATCTAGGAATTTTCAGAAAAAAATCTTGGTAAAGCGTTATGTTATACACCACCTACTTCAGCAAATAAGTGGAATAATGGACCTGAAAATGTGTTGGAATAGCCTCCCTTCTGTGTGTCTGCCTCCCTATTACAGGATCCAGACCATTAGGATGATAAATCACCTGCCTCCCTAACGTATGCTTTGCATGGTATGTTACTGTTACATCGCATTTTTTACATCGTAATGCTGTTACAACGCAGCTTTTACAACGCTGGTTCCATTACATCGGATGCTATTACAACGCAGGATATTACATAGCAGATGCTATTACAACGCATACCATTACATCGTAAGTATTGGTAAGTATATAATTTTTTTAAATTTTATTTAATATAATATAATTAATTTAATTATTATTAATTATAAATAAATATATTTATTTATGTTTTTTAATATTATAAATTACATATATTAATGTAAGTAATTTTTATAATAAGTATGAGTATAGGAGTATATGTTTTGGGGTACTGAGGTATATGTTTTGGGGTGTTTGGTTATTTTTAGGTTTTAGGGCAGGGTTTGGGTTTTGGGGTACAGGGGTATTTTTAGGTTTTAGGGCTGGGTTTGGGTTTTGGGGTACAGGGGTATTTTTAGGTTTTAGGGCTGGGTTTGGGTTTTGGGGTACAGGGGTATTTTTAGGTTTTAGGGCAGGGTTTGGGTTTTGGGGTACAGGGGTATTTTTAGGTTTCAGGGCAGGGTTTGGGTTTTGGGGTACAGGGGTGTTTTTAGGTTTTAGGGCAGGGTTTGGGTTTTGGGGTACAGGGGTGTTTTTAGGTTTCAGGGCAGGGTTTGGGTTTTGGGGTACAGGGGTGTTTTTAGGTTTTAGGGCAGGGTTTGGGTTTTGGGGTACAGGGGTGTTTTTAGGTTTCAGGGCAGGGTTTGGGTTTTGGGGTACAGGGGTGTTTTTAGGTTTTAGGGCAGGGTTTGGGTTTTGGTGTACAGGGGTGTTTTTAGGTTTCAGGGCAGGGTTTGGGTTTTGGGGTACAGGGGTGTTTTTAGGTTTTAGGGCTGGGTTTGGGTTTTGGGGTACAGGGATATTTTAGGGTTCAGGGGTAGGTTTGTGTTTAGGGCTAATTAAATTATATTTACCATTTATAAATTAATTAAAATATATTTATTAAATTAAATTAATTATATTATATTAATTACATTTTTTAATTAAATTAATTAAATTAAATACATAATTTTAATTAATTTAATTGAATTACAATTTAAAAAATATTTAAATTAAATTATTTTCATTATATTAATTAAATAAAATTAATTACAATTTTTATTAAAATTAAATTAAATAAATAGATTTTAATTTATTAAATTGAATTATTACTATTTTAAAATGTATTTTAATTAAATTAATTAAATTAACTTAATTACATTTTAAAAAAAAAGGTATACTTACCTATACTTACGATGTAATGCCATGCGTTGTAATAGCATCTGCTATGTAATGCCATGCGTTGTAATGGCATCCGATGTAATGGATCCTGCGTTGTAAAAATTCCGATGTAACGGAATGCGTTGTAAAAAAACGCGTTGTAGTGACACCAATCCGCTTTGCATGCATATACATTTTGCTCTCATTAAATATTGAAATCCTCAGCCCAAATATTATCTCTTGTCTCCTTTCCCCTCCTGTGATGTGCTGCCAGGTTTCTCTCCTGCTCACCATTGCATAAAGGACAGACATGTCAGAGAAACAAAATAGCTTTCTGACTCATTTTATATACTTTGCATCTGCTTACCATCTACTTTCACTTGTTTGTATTTTCTGAGTACAAAAAGGCAATTTAGTGACTATTCCCTAGTTTTGAGAGCTTGATACCTACTGTTACTGAAGCGCTATTACTGCATCTTCAATTGGTAATCGCTAATCCACATCCCAATTAAATGGTTCAATATTTATAACAGTTGCTATGCAAATCAGCAGATCAACAATTTTTAAGCCCATGCATGTATCGATGTAAACTAATTACAGTTAGTGATTTGTTTTCAAATCATAACATGTTGGCACATCAGACCCCAGGGCCCTTATTTATGAGGCCTTGCGTCAGTTTTGCGCCGCCGGTGCGTCACTTTTTGTGATGCACCAGCGGCGTAAAATATGCGCCTTGTTGCGCCATATTTAAAAAGTGACGCATCTAGGTAGATGCGTCACTTTTTAAACCCCTGCGCCACATTATACCTGCGTCAGGTATAATGTATGCAGAGGGGGCGTTCCCCCGCAAAAAGCCTCGTAATAGTGATGCAGTGAAATCTATGAGATTTCACTGCGTCACTTTTAGGACGCTGTTGCGTCAAAATCTTGCGCCTGCCTCACAGCAGGCGTAAGACTGACGCAAGCCCTTTCACATGGGGCTTTCCCCATGTGAAAGGACGCATTGCTGGAGTTGCGTCACTTTTGTGACACACTCCAGCAATGCGTCACTTTTGCGCTTACAGATGCGTCAGAAATACTGACGTATCTGTAAGTCCTTGCGACATGATGCGTCATACATTAAATATGACGCATCATTGGTGTCGCAAGGAGTGCGCAGTGAAAAGTGACGCATCGCTGTTTTCACGCAGCGATGCGTCACTTTTCATAAATGAGGCCCCAGGTTTTCAGGTGTGTGGGCAAGCTTTGCTTCTCATCTCTGATATTCTTCAGAGTGGGCCTTGTGGAAAAGATTGACAATGGCCGAGGTTGCATCATAGGTTGAACCCTAGCTTTAGCTAGAGTAACACATGCTTGGCACCAGGATACCCTCCTGGGTGATAGTGCCCTCTCCAAATCTGCAGAACATAACATATAACATAACATTTGCGTAGCTCTCACACACTCTCTGTTTACAGCATGTCCGAGAGATAGTCAGTGTAACCACTGTCAATAGGTTCAATCGAAATTCATTGTAAGAACATTTATTTTTATGTCCATGTCCTGAATTTTTGCCACGGGCCCGACCTTTCCGAACCCACGCTGGGCACCCCTGGTATAGAGTATGGTTTGAAAGTGTGTGTTCTGTATAGTGACACAGGTGCACATTTAGTTTCATTCAGACACCCCTGCCCTAAGGTCTAAGTAGCTGGTAATACTGGTGAGTCTCCTTTTTAAGAGAGTCTGATGATGTCCTGTTTTTTTAAATACACACGGACAGGCTTTGTAATATTTATTAAACTGTGTAACAAAAATGAATATGCCTCTTTGATGATACCATTGCTCTAGAAATAACGGATAGAATGCATTAGACATACTCTATGTAAAACCCATTCCAAAACCACCTCAGGGCGTGGAACTGCAGCTCCTTAAAAACAAGGTTAGTTTTAGAACCACAGAAACCGGCCAATAATTCACTTTTTAGGTTTTGCCTCGCCGAAGATGCGCTCTGCGCATCTTTTCGGCGCAGGCGAAATCCTGTTGAGTTGCATAGTGTGGCTTGGTTCGGCCCTCGTCCTTGATTGGCTGGCTCCGTAAACGGAGCCTTGCCATTGGACGAGGGGCCTGTCCGTCAATGCCGGACCAGACACGGGGGCGTTCCCGACATTCTTTGGCTTTTGCCGACGTCACGGGACGCCGGGAACGCCCCCGTGTCTGGTCCGGCATTGCCGGCACTACTGCGTCTCTTCTTCCCGTTTCCCGCCCCGTGACTGGCCGGCCGGCCAATCCTAGCGCGGCCGGCCGGAAGTGCCCGCCCCCCGCAGCCCGGGGAAGAAGGAGAGGAAGACGGCAAGCACTATGGTGCTCTGCTAGAGGTGCCTCGAGATCCCGGCTGTTTTGCTTCCTAAAATCTGGTCACCGGGCACTCAACCTAGTCTCAGAGCTGCAGGGAGACCTGACTGACAGGGACGGGCACCAATGACGGGGCAGCGGCATTCGAAACGGAACTTTTCCGAACTCCGCTGCTGGCTGCCTGCGCCCGGTGGGTGGGAGGGGGCGTGCCCCGAGGTTAGGTTGAGCCCCCGCAGAGGGAGCAGCCTGCACCCAGCCGCACAGTGTAGCTCGGGCTGCCTCGTGAGTTACACTGTGGGGGCGGCAGCAGCGGCTGAAGGGGGAGGCTGAGACCGCACGAAGCAGCACTCCAGGCCGGGGCTCAGGGAGCGGAAGCAAGCATGGACCACTACGACATGCAGACCAACGACTACATGCACCCGGAGGACGACTGGGACCGGGACCTCCTGCTGGACCCCGCCTGGAAGAAGCAGCAGCGGAAGGTGAGCTCAGGTGGGGGCTGCGGGGCGCAGGAGTGCTCCGCCTTTCATCATTGCGCCGCTCGGGGTGGGAGTGGGTCTGTTTTCCACGCTGGCTGCGAGGGCGGGGGAGTGAGCTGCTAATGCGGAGAAGGTATTTCCTTTTCTGCCCCTCCTCGTCCCCCGCAGGTCGGTGTGGCAAGAGCAGCCGGGAGTGAGTCAATCACCGCTTCCTTTTCGCTGCTTGTGCGCTGTGGACAGCGGGGGCAACACAGTGGCAGGGGTGGGAGGCGGCGTCCATTATGAGGAATAAAAGTAGTCTGTACTGTGGGGGCGCAGGAGTGCTCCGCCTTTCATCATTGCGCCGCTCGGGGTGGGAGTGGGTCTGTTTTCCACGCTGGCTGCGAGGGCGGGGGAGTGAGCTGCTAATGCGGAGAAGGTATTTCCTTTTCTGCCCCTCCTCGTCCCCCGCAGGTCGGTGTGGCAAGAGCAGCCGGGAGTGAGTCAATCACCGCTTCCTTTTCGCTGCTTGTGCGCTGTGGACAGCGGGGGCAACACAGTGGCAGGGGTGGGAGGCGGCGTCCATTATGAGGAATAAAAGTAGGGTGGGAGGCGGCGTCCATTATGAAGAATAAAAGTAGTCTGTACTGTGTAATATGACGGGCCCGGCGGCGTCAGTAAATTAACGCTTGCTGGAGAGGTCTGGAAGTCACGTGCTCGACTTCAGACAAGGTTAACTCATCCTTCCATCCTTCATGGGTTGGTAAATTAAGCATTATTTGATACAGTAATATTAAGTGCTTGTAAACGGTGCAGAATGAAGTGCTACATCAGAAACTATATTTGTCACGGCATTGCACTTGGGGAACATGTTGCGTCTGTGGAGTGCTGAAGAGAAGCGGCCGGGTGCGCTCCCACAGACACCCACCCACCTCCACGGTCTGCCCACCCCGGCCCCATGAAATTGCCATGTCACAGCAGACAGGCTGAGCGCGCGACCCGATAAGGTGCCAAGAAAACGTTTTCAGCCTAGATTTCTCTACCCTGGATTCCTCGGCGTGAAAATTTGCAAAAGCTGCAAAAACAGTCATTAATTTGGCACTGCTGATAGCTCACACATTTATAGTCATGTATTGGAAAGCGCAGACGTTGCCAGGCAAAATCCCCTGGTGCGTAGCGACGCTCGAGTGGGGGCTGGCATTTGGGCGGGAAGAAGCTCGCATACAGCACAAATACCCCGCAGCAGTGGACTGAAGGTGCTGATAATTGAGTTGCAAACTAAAAGAGAGGAGTTGGGTGGCTAACACCAGAGTTTACGATTACAGATACATGCAGCCCTTGTGGGTTTGGAATGTTGTGACCTCCCATCCCCTGCTCTTTGTGTGCCCGTCCTCCCTTCTCTCATTCTTACTCTACCCCCCGCTCCATCCCTTCATGCCACCGATACCCCAGTCTTCTCCTGTCAACGCCTCCCTCTTGCATACCCTGCTATTCCCGCGTGGCTCTACAGCAGTCTCAACTGGTATTTCCGTTACATTGCCAGGCCCAAGTAAGAATAGTACGTATCCATATTGGAAAGGACTTATACAAACGATTGAGATGATAATGAATGAGTTGAAATCACCACATGACCTGCTACATGCTGTTGTTTTTATTGTTTGTAAACACAGGACCTAGGACTGTTGCTGATACTTTTGTGATGTAACGTCACCACTGGTCGCATGGCGGGAATACCGCTTCTGTGAATGTAACTTGATCCTGATGTGAAACATGTATGTGTGATGTTGATAAATGCAAATAAAAAAAATAAGTTTCTTAACCTCAAAATCAAACACGCGGAAGGCAGATGAATCACTCCCCTAAAGGTGATAACCGAAGAACTTTGAGGTATTTTTAGATTATCTGGATCCCGCTCTTCCCAGTAAGCTTTATGAAAGAACTCCCTCCTACCACCAAGTCTTCGCAGAGGTTGAGTCCGCCCTGGTAGTACAATGTTACCGGGGTGGTGATGATGAAGCATGACACTACTATGTGTGTGCGACATCCTCTTCAACTAAGGATGGCTTTCCCATTTTAATCGGACCCCCACTGAATTTAGTGGTAACAGATGAGCCCTCTCGAAATTTAGGGTGAGGTTATCTTTATGTATCTGTGAACATTCTTTGCAGGCACCCTACTTGCATGTGATATAGTCCGGGAAACCGGAGGAGAGAAAACAATGCGTTCATCTCTGAGCACTAAGAGATAGTCTACTTACTATGTGGTCTGTTCTTGAGGTTACACCGGAATTGTTCCCACAAATTGATTATTTCGCAACAGTCAAGATTTGTTTTTTTTTATAACTCTTTTTTATTAAAATAAAACAAAGTAACCCAGGCACAGTAATACATTTGAGTAATTGACCATAATTAAGCACAATACAGTTACATTTTGTTCAGCCAAATGGTACGGTGAATTTTCACAATTGGTACTTCACTAACCCTCATCCCTTAATAAGTCGGGTCTACTCGTTCAATTGTGGGGTACAGGCATATCTCGCCTTTGTGTATGTTCCATGCAGTCCATTTTCAATCCCATTTTTTAGGGCACCCTGTATTTTAAAACACGTCCTCACCGCGATCATGGCTCTATCCATATCTCCCACCCACCCCTTCAATACTGATGGGTCCCCAACACCCAATTTTTGTGCTATTTTGCCTTCACCAGGGCCCGCCCCAGTGAGACCCATGATTGTTCAGTTGGGGTTAAATCCGTTACCTCCCAAATATTTAAAAGGCATAGGTTTGTGGTGGGGTTCCGCCTCTTACCTCCTACATCCTCCATCTGAGTTGTGACTGCGTCCCAGTACTTTTGAATGATTGAGCAGTCCCATATTGTGTGAAAAAAGGTCCCCTTTTAGGGTGCATCGGCGTTGGCAATAGAAGTCAGACCGCTTTCCCATCTTTACCAGGACTTTTGCGGATAGGTAAATTTGGTGTAGGATCTTAAGTTAGACCAATCTCAGCCTCATAGGGATGGCGATTTCCCTAGGGGAGCTCAGAGCAGCTCTCCAGTCGTCGTCTTCCAGTATTTCCACATCTACCTCCCACTGTTTTGTTTTTTTAAAACTCTTTTTATTCAAGAAAAACAGTATGATTACAGAAGTACAGGATACTGTATATGTCAACACTTACATAACTGTACATAATACCAGGTTAGAAAGCAAATTAATTGTTAATTTCTTCTAGATGCAGGTTATCTTACTCCACTAACGTTTGATCATCGGGAGTGAGGGGGGGGGGGGCAGGGAGAGAAGGGGGCCCAGATGTCTCCTTGATACTTGTTCCATTTAGACCACATACCAGACCATTTCCGTGGACACCCTCCAGCAACATACGTGTTTTTTCTCTGAACATACACCAATCCATGTCTTGTTTCCATGAAGGTAAGTCAGGGACCTCACGGGCCCATCACATTCTAGCGATGTTGCGCTTTGCTACCATGTACCCCAGGGTCACCCATAGTCTTTTTTAGCTTTTAAGTCGGTCTGCCCCCATATGTTAAGCAAAAACGTCTTGGCATCCAAGCCCAGTTCTTGACCCATAACCTCCGTCATACATCTCAACACACTTGTCCAGTATTTACGAATACTGTCACATTCCCACAGAATATGTAGGAACGTGCCCTTTTTCCTCACAGGCTCTCCTACAGTTTGAGTCTTCATCGTATCCCATTCAGGCCAGGGCCGCCCTAGAATAATATACTCAATGCAAAATTCTCAATTGTACACGTTTGAGTCTGGATGAAATTGCAACTGCCTCCGTTTTCGTGCCCCTGTTGCCTGCTTGTGTCCCTGTTGCCCGCTTGTGCCTCCTTGTGCCCCTGTTGTCTGCTTGTGCCTCTGTGTGCCCCTGTTGTCTGCTTGTGCCTCTGTGTGCCCCTGTTGTCTGCTTGTGCCTCTGTGTGCCCCTGTTGCCTGCTTGTGCCTCTGTGTGCCCCTGTTGCCTGCTTGTGCCTCTGTGTGCCCCTGTTGCCTGCTTGTGCCTCTGTGTGCCCCTGTTGCCTGCTTGTGCCTCTGTGTGCCCCTGTTGCCTGCTTGTGCCTCTGTGTGCCCCTGTTGCCTGCTTGTGCCTCTGTGTGCCCCTGCTTGTACCTCTGTGTGCCCCTGTTGCCTGCTTGTGCCTCTGTGTGCCCCTGTTGCCTGCTTGTGCCCCTGTTGCCTGCTTGTGCCTCTGTGTGCCCCTGTTGCCTGCTTGTGCCTCTGTGTGCCCCTATTGCCTGCTTGTGCTCTGCTTGTGCCTCTGTGTGCCCCTGTTGCCTGCTTGTGCCTCTGTGTGCCCCTGTTGCCTGCTTGTGCCTCTGTGTGCCCCTGTTGCCTGCTTGTGCCTCTGTGTGCCCCTGTTGCCTGCTTGTGCCTCTGTGTGCCCCTGTTGCCTGCTTGTGCCTCTGTGTGCCCCTGTTGCCTGCTTGTGCCTCTGTGTGCCCCTGTTGCCTGCTTGTGCCTCTGTGTGCCCCTGTTGCCTGCTTGTGCCTCTGTGTGCCCCTGTTGCCTGCTTGTGCCTCTGTGTGCCCCTGTTGCCTGCTTGTGCCTCCGTCTGCCCCTGTTGCCTGCTTGTGCCTCCGTCTGCCCCTGTTGCCTGCTTGTGCTGTGTTGGTGTGTGTGGAGGGCTCTGTGTGGCTGTGTGTGTAGGAAGCTTTGTGTGGCTGTGTGTGTGGGGGGCTCTGTGTGGCTGTGTGTGTGGGGGGCTGTGTGTGCGGGGCTCTGTGTGGGGGTGTGTGTGGGGCGGCTCTGTGTGTGTTTGTGTGTGTCATTTGCGATAGATAAAGCTAGTGGCATTGTAAATGACAATGCCATTTATTTATGTTAAAAAAACATAAATAAAAATAATGTCAAGAGCAATGCCAATAGCTCTAACTTTAACAAAGGCAAAACCATTGCATTGTAAATGCTTGTTTAATGCTTGTTTGGTTGGAAGGGTACCTCCCTTCTTTGGAATCCAGTCTGACCACCACATTCTGTTTGATGACTGTCTGGCATTTAAGGAATTATATTTCTTGACAGGCTTCCCTATTGCAGGGAGTGTTATGACTTTGTGTAACAGCCTTTTAACATGTGGTGATGATGTGTTTGTGCTGAAGAACAGAGCTCAGGAAACTGATCACCGAGATAATCACTCACCACCTCTTCCAAGCAACACCCCATCACAGCAGATGTTTTGCAGGCTGCTCAGGTAGGGTCTGCAGTTTGTAAACAGTGCTGCAGTGATCATCTGTGGTGGTTGGGGTCTGTCGAAATAAGTTCTCTGGAGGCATTTAAATTAGCATAGAGCTGGAAATCCCAGGTCAGGTTTTAAGGACATATGGAAGTTTACGATTCTTTGCTATTCACAAACTACAAGTTAATAGTAAATTTACCAGTGCGAAGACTCAGCAGTAGGGACAGAGAACTCAGCACATAGCAAGATAGGACAGGCCCACTGCGGTGATCTCTGTGGCTGTATTGCAGGATTCACTACCTGCAGTACCACAGGATATGCAGCAGACAAGGTGCCAGGGCATTTACCGAAACCGAAATCAAAACAATATATGTCACAGGCTTGTGCATTTTAACACCCCTGGAGGTAAGAAGCAGAGGTGACAGCAGAGAAACGACCCCCTCTATCATTAAGGAGTGGTGAAAAGGCAGTGCTTAATTTGAGCCAGTGGTTTCCAGTGCTCAGCACTGGCACTTAATCATAAACACAGGCACTTTTAATGAGCTCCAGTTCAGGACACATCCATTTATAGTAGGCACAGGGAGATATGCGGTCACATGCATCATTGCACCTGTTTGCGATTCCTAAATTGCGAAAATGAAGGAATCGCAACTTAGAAATCACAAACGGCAATGCATGAATAATTCGCAAATATTTTTGCAATTTCTTAATTTTCCTTAATTGCGATTCACATTTTGCGAATCGCAATTAAAGAAAACTTTCCCATTGATTCCTATGGGCCAAAAGGCCCATAGGAATCAATGGGAAGGCATTAACATTTTGCGATTTTCATTTTGCGAATCGCAATTTGTTAATACATTTCAAGGGTGCTGAGGGGGGTCCAAAAGACCCCCCCTGCACCCTTGAAATATTTTTTAAAGTGCAAGTTACACACACATGTCCAAAGGACATGTGTGTGTGTAACATGACACTTTCAAAAATGCATTATTGAGCATTTTTGAAAGATTTCGCAAATTAACACGAGGTTCAACCTCGTGTTAATTTGCTCCCCCTATTTTCGAGTTCGCATTTTTTTAAACATTCATGCATTGCATTTAAGGAATCGCAAAAATGCGATTCCTTAAATGCAATCGCATTTTTAGAAATCGCAAAAAATTGCAATTTCTAAAAAATTGTTTAATGCATCCCAAAAAGTGATTCTGGAATCTCAAACGGCCGAATTCGCACTGTTTGCGACTCCAACATCGCTTGATGCATGTGGCTGTTTGTGATTTGCCCAGAATCGCAAGATGTTGAGTCGACGCCGAGACTGGAACCTGGTTCCCCTGCTCCAAAGTCGGCAGCTCTGGACTTTACGCCTCATTCACTTTCATGGTTAGCAGTTGGTTCTGTTTTAGGCGGTGCTAACAGAAGAAATGGGCTGGTGCAAGCTGCCTCCTGACGAGATCCCCGGCACTTATTATTTTACAAATTGACCACTGGGCTGAAATTATGAACTAATGGGCCAAGTCTGAAGAGTCAAAGTGGTTGCACTACTGTGCACCAAGCATGAACAAACAAGGGACGCACATGACAGGGGAGGGAGGTGCCTGGTGCACATATAACAAACCATGCAATGGTTCTGGCATCATGCCATGCATTTCCATATAGAAAAAGCAGATTTGCAATAACAGTATGGCCTTCATTACAAGTGGCCCAAGACATTCCAATATGTGCGGTAACTCCTAACTGCACATATCATAATTATGAGTATTTCAGTTTCTATTACACCTGGAACATCCTGGGTGCAATATAGACGCATTCCCATGATACATTTCGACAGGCCAAATTTGCAGATTTTTTTCAGGGTAAAAAAGCCCTGTATATTACATGCTTAATGCAGATTTTACTGCATTAAGCACCGAATTCTGCATATTGTGTCCCATTATAGAGGGAATAACTCATATTATTAAATGCACATCTGCCTGTATGGTTTATCCCATGTTGTGCTTTGGTTATAAACCCTGGTAATTAAGCAGTGCCAGCTTGCAGGCTCAGCAAGGGAGAGGTGTGGCACAGCGGCCTGGGTGCCTGATTAAGGACCACGAGATTCACGTTTGATCCCCAGTGCAGCTTAGCCCAGCACCATGCGACTCTGGGCAATAGCTCGCTTAATCTTCCCGAGGGCCCCCAGCGCCGGGACACCTCTTTGGAGGTAGCTGTGCGCTTTACAAATGCTGATATTATTATTACATAGGTGACTGAGAGGTGCCATCTTTGCTGTGGTGAGGACATGGGGATTTGAACTTTGCACTGTAGAAATAAATGTTACATTCAGCAATTATCAGTAGACTTCTTACAAACAACGTATTTTAATGACCCACTTTTATTTTCACTGCCATGGTATAAACGGTATATATAACGCCCAGAGTAATGAACCTTACGTTGACATCAACTGAGTGAAACAGACGCGATTTGTTATGACATTCCATGTGTCTCGTGCAGGTTATTAGACAGATCAGAACCCATCAGTCTTATCGAGTGTACTTGGAGCCAAATGGTTCAGGATATAACCTAGCACAGAAAAGATATTTTCTATCAAAGAACATTTATCAAATACCAGAAGGAGAGGTTTGACATAGTGAAGAAAAAAAATCATATTCACCAAAATTCCTATAGTCAGTAAAACTTCATCAACAAAAATATAAATTGTAATTGAAACCCATTAATGCCATTTCTGTATATGTATTCTTCCAAAAAGCAATGAAAAGTCAGCATCCACTAACATTATTTCTAGTAAAAGGTCACGTTTCTACAGAAGAAAAAATGGTGGTGCTTTGCCAGCGGGAAACATACTTTATCATGCAGATTTTTCCACTCATGCATTTTCCACACGTCTTTACCACGCATGGTATCTACAGAAAAAGCAAGTATATATTTTAATAACAGGTTGTAAAGGTAAGTAATTAGGGCATTTTAGGGTTTAGGTGTGGGTAGTGGCAGAGGGATGTGAGGGTATTTTTTAGTGTTATGGGGCGGGTAGTGGTAAAGGAAGGTTAGGTGTAAATAAAAAAACGGGGGGCTTTGGAGTGCCCCCCCCCCAAAAAAAGATAAACTAAAAAATATATATTTTGTATATTTACCTTAAATATACTTTCCATGAAGGCATGCGGGAAAAGGTATCTATCTGCATGGTAAAGGCATCCATGGTAAGGTCTGCATGCAAAAGGCATGCTTAAACAGTCAAACTCAACATTTTACAGGAATATTGTATATTGCTTTCGAACAATTTTAGGGTCTTATTTGCAATAATAATAGTATCAAAGTGGGAAGGTGCTTGCAGGTATTGGCCATTATGAAGTAGCACCCTTACTTTTACCTAACTCTGACTGATTCCACCTGGGCCAATACGCACCAAGATAGTATGTATATTTGAGATAAATAACCCCGCCATACATTATAGGGATATTGGAGTGGTGTGGCTCACTGGTTAGAGGCGGCAGACCCGGGAGCAGAAGTCGGCCCGGACCAGCGTTCAACTCCCGACGCGGCAGGGTCGTGGACCTTGGGTCAGCGGACTCGATAATTCTCGCTTTGGTGCCTACTCTAATCAGGGGTTCCACTCGGCAACTCTGGGCATTAGCTTGCCTAATCTCCACAACGGCCCCATCAACGCAGGGGATGCCTGGCTCCACCATGGGGACTCCCAGCAGGGACCATCCCACAGGGAAAGCCAGGACGGGTTCCCCAGCGTTATACAGCGCCAGGAAACCTACGGGTAGCAGTGCGCTTTACAAGCTCAAATACATTTACATTACATCTTACCATTATGTCCCGTGAACATATTGATGATGATGGTGAAGGCACAGTTACTTTATAGGGTTGTGGAACTCCAGGGGGACTTGCAAAACACTTTTAACGTACATCAGAGGGATCGTATTCCTAATAGTACTGGGCCTATCCATCCTTCACATAAACCTATTTAATTCTGGGTGTCTGTTCTTTTATCTGAATGTGATATGGATGCAGACATGAAGAATAAGAGCTGCATCTGTAGGGTAAAATGAAACACTCCAAAATGAAGTTATCAATTTGTTGCAAAAAGATATTAAATATCCGTTTAATGTAAACTTGATTTAAAAAAATCAAACAACAATGCCCCTGCACTATACAAAATTAGAACATTCTTGGTAGTGTTGGTGTTTAAAGAGATAATTGGTTTGTATACATCCACACTTTCGGAGTGGCTTTAAGAGACTCAATCCTCCAAATCGAGGTATAAAAGTTCAAAACAGACGTTCTGTTCTTGGTGTGAAGTGTCTGTTTATTGTTCCTTTAGATATGCCAACACGTGTTTCATCGCAGGGAACACACTGCGAATCTTCAGGGCGTCATGAAAACCTGTGAAATTCGTGCTGGATAAACCTGTTTTAGGGTGGTGCTTCGGTTAGTTAGTTTCTGGGTAATCAAAGAGTCCGTGAAAACACTGTCTGCGTAATTGATGGATCTTGCTCAGTAGTAATAAGAGCTACCGTTATTGGCAAACGGCACCGGGAACCTCAAGAGGGAGCATAGCACTAACAAGGTGTACCCGCCTTTGAGAAAGCAGAGCTTTACTTTTCAGAATATTTTCGACTCTTATTACTACTGAGCAAGATCCATCAGACAGCGTTTTCACTGACTCTTTGATTACCCAGAAACTAACTAACCGAAGCACCACCCTAAAACGGGTTTATCCAGCACGAATTTCACAGGTTTTCATGAGGCCCTGAAGATTCGCAGTGTGTTCCCTGTGATGAAACACGTGTTGGCATATCTAAAGGAACAATAAACAGACACTTCACACCAAGAACAGAACGTCTGTTTTGAACTTTTATACCTCGATTTGGAGGATTGATTCTCTTAAAGTCACTCCGAAAGTGTGGATGTATACAAACCAATTATCTCTTTAAACACCAACACTACCAAGAATGTTCTAATTTTGTATAGTGCAGGGGCATTGTTGTTTGATTGTTATTTGTGTGGATCTTTTTGGTCCAACCTTGAGCGGTTGTGTGGGATTACCGCTCGCCCTATTGCCTGTACCATCTACTTTACAGTACTTTCCACTTTGCGGACACACAGGTCGTGCGCCTTAACACTTTGGCAACTTAAAAATCCCCTTGCTGCTTACCCTTGATTTAAAAAAATGCTGTAGCTCAGAATGTATCGAAAAATTCAGAGAGACACTCTTTCCCGTAATGATTATAACATAAACAAATATGTTGGCATACATGTCTCCTTTCTGCTGATCACGGCTCACTTTAGAAAAACAGATCAGAAGACGGAAATACTATTTCTCATTTTAGTTGTTTAAACTGCAGCTTTAATTAAGCACTTTGACTAGTCTTTCACCTTGGCTCCTGAATCAGGCATGGGGCATTATGACATCACATTTCAACTGTAGTAAACTGTTTCAGCTGAGCAGGAACATATTTTTCTTATTACAAGTGACTATAGACGTCACAATTCGACTGTACCACAGCTTAAATAGCACTACAGCTTAATTTTGGCACAGTTTCTGTCAGTCTTGAAATGCTTAATTTTTTTAACATTTTTAATGTAACTCAAATAGACAATGTCAGACATTTTTGCATGTTTTATAATCGAATGAGGTTAGGGCAACCCAGGTAAACACGAGAAAGTGGGCACAATGGTGATTAATTCTGCAAAGAAATTAACGGATGTATGGAAAGCGTTGCATGCCCTTCAAATACCATCTTTTCTCAGGGGACGGGGGGCGACACCGAGACAAAGTGCCAATGAACGTGTCGATTAGGAGCAATAAAAATGCGGAGAGCAACAGAAATTCCTTTCAATACAAGCTGTAATTTTTTGAGCTTACACTGATGGCCAGAAGGTGCACTTTGACCTCGATCTTATCATTACAGGACATCATCCCACGCCCTGCTCTGCCCTGGGGCTTCACCAGAGCTCAGCTTTAATCCCCTTGTGACCTTGTACCTGAAGGCAAGGGCATACCCTGAGGGTTTGGATGGAATGTACCACTCTGGAGGGAGAGTCACAGGTCAAACCTTGAGCTTGAATTCACTTCTGCAATGTAGGCTCTGCTTTTTACCAGTTACAAATAGTAACTTACTCTTCATGTTCTATTTTTGCCAGTTACAAATAGTAACGTATTCTTTTTGACTGAGATATAGGGCACATTATGACCCCTCTGTGCCACTCATTTAGTCAGTGGCCTTTTAGCTGAGGCCTTCTACATGATAACTTATGGTATTTAACAACATGTGATATCCATCTCAGCAAGAGTCCTTGCCTGAGAGTCAGATACAACCATGTCTCAATTTAGAACCCCAAGTTCCTTTCTGTAGAGTTTAAGGGTCTTCGTAGAGTGGTACACAAGTTTTAAAGCGGTGACTCGATGTAATTTCCAACTATAACCATACAATTATATATGAGTCGTATTTTGGCCTCCTAAGTCTCTCGTACGGTAGTGCTGGCATATAATTGACAGATCTTCATGATACATGTTTTTAGGGTGTTGCTATTAGTGTCATGCTCTCTTGAGATAGAGGCAGTGACAGTTTATTGTTCTTCTACATGTTGGGTCTTAACTGTGTCTTTACCCATTTTTCCCAATAGTCACTTGTTGGCTAGTTTGTGTTGAAAGTCTGTGTGGATGTGGAGCCTCATTCAAAGTATTATGAGTGCTGAACCCCCCCACACACCCCCAGCACCTTGAGACCCTTAAGGGTGAGTAGTCGCGCTTAACAAACACCTGATTTGATTTGAGTGCTGTAGTGTGAGGACTGCAGCAATTTTGTTTCTTCTGTGAGTATTTCTTTAGGCTGCCTATTGTTGGTATATTAACTGTATTTCATGCCTGCCCTTGGCTTGTGCATATTTTCCTTGTGCATATCTTCCTTTTACATTCTGCAATTGCCGTTGGCTATCTGTTGATTGTGTATTCAAGTAGGCTCTGCCTTTCAGGTGTTGTTAGTTAATATGCTTTTAGACCTGGGCCGGCTGGCACTGTTCTGTAGTGCACATGCTCACAGTGCTTCTGGGAGACCCATCCGCTGGTTAGATATGTCTCTGCCACGAAAGATGTGTTAGATGGTGGTTTGCTTTACTTTGAGATGTCTTGGTGGATTGTTCTTTAAACTTGACATTAGAATTGTTAAATTCTTCTACAGATACTGTCATTTTTGTCAAGTTAATTTTCCCACACAGAACTGTTCCATGGACAAAAAGTGTGATTTCAAGGACCACTGTGGTTGGGAAGAGTGGTAATGTTGAGCTGTTATGTCTATGTCCTTACACGTTATCATGAAATATTTCACGTGGCTGTTTACTAGTTGCTTCACTGGAGGGGTGCATAGAGGACACACCTAGGCCGGGCAGAATAAAAATTCTGCTCACGGAAGTGGCGAAATTTGGGTAACTCTGTATTACACAAAGTAACTAAAAGTACTTGCCAGATTGCATCAGTCAGTGTGTGGCGGAATTAATCTGCTGTTTGCACCACACAGGAACAACGTGACGATCCACAATGCGTGCTTGCGAGCTAGATTTGGAGACATCTAGTGCAATTTTCAGTCACGACGGAGCCTTCCAGCGCTATTCAATAACGCCGTCGGACTAGAGCGGTTGCAGTCAAAGAGGGCTGTTGAGTAGATTTGCTGTCACTCGAGTAGGTTTTCTACTCGAGCTGCAGCAAAATCAACTCCAATGGCTGCTTGCTATTTTCAGCTCACTGTACTGCTGCTAAATTGCAGTGCGAGAAGCATATAATTCCCACCCATTCGCGGAAATCTGAGGAATCTCACAGTAACTTTCTGCAACTCCATGGAATTCTGCAGAGTGAAACTCCATGAGTTATGCCCACTCCTAGACACCGCTCTGCTCCAGCTGGCAACAGAGGCAGATGCCAACTCTGCAGATAACAGCCAGATAGTCTAAACATGCACCATCATCATTTCTATGTATTCATGTATATCACGGGGTATTTGATCCACATGTGCCCCATCTCCATGTCTCTGGTTGTGTGTCTGTACGTATACAGGTCCTCTGCCACAATAGTCTTGATTTTCATGATTTACCCTGTGCCTCATGGCACATGTTCATCCACACAAAGTCAATGACACTCCAATCCCAGGTAACTTACACTCTAAGGTTTCTTTTTCTCAGCACAAGGCTATGCTATAATGTGTGCATTGTATGTACTGATTCAGGGCTGGACTAAAAAACCAAAATCAGACCTGACAAAAACGCTCAAACCAGCCCGCTTCCTTCCTCGCCTCTCTCTAACTGTATCTTTCCATCCATCCATTCTCTCTCTCTCCTCATTTCTTTCTTTTCTCTCTCTCTGGTCTCCTTCTTTCCACTTCCCTTTCCCCTCTCTTTCTTTATCTCTCTTTGCCGCCCTTCCCCCTCTTGCTTTCATTTATCTCGGGGAGCTGCCGAAAATGACAGCGGCACCAGCAGAGGCCATGGGCTTGCAAAACCGGCCTCCAAAAGGTTCAGGTTGGGAAATGCCAAATGGGGAAAAAAAGCCAGTCCAGTCCTGTACTGAATGTCAGTAGTATGGTGTCCAACATGTGTTCGGCCCCATTACTTTCCAGGAATTCTTTGTATGAGTTTGCATTGCCATACCTTTTCAGGTTTTGCTTGGTGACGGGTACAATTATTGAGGTATTAGTGGGTGTGGAGGTATCAATGGTGGATGCCAAGCACCCAGACTCACTCCTTCTCTACATGCTTTAAAGAGTCTTGTGTGTAAATAGAAATATATATAGTTACTGGCCGTGGCCGGTAGTGGGAGTACCTGCCGGGCGGTGATGTGGGGAGGGGCAGGGTGGGGGGTAGTAATGTATGGATTATGGAGCTTTACAGGTAATTAAACATATAAATAAACTTTAAACTCTATACTAAAGATAAAGAAAAGACAACATTACCACAGCAGTCTTTCCCTTTTCAAATGACCTAGCTGAGTACACCAAGAGCAAGCCAGGTGAATTCCCTATACCATGTCCCCAAGGGGGATCCTTTGATGGACGGGAGATGGCAACAGAACAGGATTGCATTAAAGGAGGTGAAGGACCGGTACCCTGGGATTATGAGTATTTGGGGGATTCCCTGCTTGTATGGCAAAACATATGCGCAGAGGAAACACAACTTGCCTCCTATACAATGACAGAGAATAATGTCCAGCCACCGTAAACCAGCGTACAAGCAACTTCCATTAACCCTTGAGTGCTAAGGGTGTAACGGTTATATCCTCAGCCCTGGCACTTGCATGGTGAGGACGTAATCATTACTTCCTGCCACTCAACCACGCAGGGAGCGCACCCCTGTTTTCCTCCCATCCACAAGCCCCATGGGGGTTCACAGCAGAAGCGCTTCTGCTGCCACCCCCAAACACCTTTCAATGATGACATTGGAGCGCGCCACGCATGCTGACATCATCAAAATATGGAGAGACGTGTTGGAAGCTGTTTGTTTCCAGTGCGTCTAGAGAAGAAGTGAGTTTTTTTTCTCTATGAGAGGGTTTAGGGTGTGCTCAGAGGCTCTGGGGGGAAGGAAAGAGCTTCCCCCCGCCTCTTTGCAGTGTATTCCTACTGCGTGATTGTGGTGGGGCTGCAAACGCGCAGCAGGAATGCATCCACTAATCCACCAGGTATTTTTTTAGGTTAGGTAATGGGAGCTGCCCCTTGGACAAAGGCCACTCCTTTTTATATTGGGGCAAAGTTTGCCCGTTTCTGCCCCTGTTTGGGGGGATATCGGCCATATTTGTAGGCCGATCTGCCCCCAAGGTGGTTAGAAACCCACTAGACGCCAGGGATATGGCTATTTGGCATGTAGGGGAGCTGCCCCTTTGGCAAGGGTGATCCCCTTTTTTCTGGGGCATTATTGTGGCTGTTTCTGCCCCCCTTGGGGCAGAAACAGCCCAAGGGGGCCATTCCTTTTTATATTGGGGCAAAGTTTGCCCGTTTCTGACCCCGTTTGGGGAAACATCGGCAACTTCTTTAGGACAATTATCCACCAAGGGGGTCAGAAAGCCACTAGACACAAGGGATATTGTAATTTGGCATGTGGGAGAGATGCCCCTTAGGCAAGCGCACTCACCATTTTTTGTGTATTATTTTGGCCCTTTCTGCTCCTCTTGGGGGCAGATCCTCCATACTTTTAAGCTGATTCACCCTGAAACTCACCAGATACCAAGGAAAATTATTTGTGCAATAAGGGGAGTGGCCACATATTTTGGGGCAGATTGGCCATATTTTTAGGCCCATCTCCCAAAGGAGGAGCAGAATGCCACTGGACACCCAGGAGTTTTATATTTACATGTCTGGGAGTGGCAATGGATGCTCCCGTTTATTGGTGCAATATTTTGTCCTTTCCTGCCCTTACATCTTTTTGGAAAACTGGTCACTAAGGGAGTAATATGTGGGGTGTTTTGAGTGGATCCCAAAAGGTTTACTTACCCAGAAGCCCTGGTAAATTTGATTAATTGAGTAACACATATTGTTTCCTAACATTCCTTTGTGGAAAAGTTGTGGGATCACCGGGCCCGCACAAATTTCCTACCACCTAGCATTCCCCTAGGTCTCCCGATAAAAATGCTCCTCACTTGTGTGGGTTGGCCAAGTGCCTGCCACAGGGTTGGGCCAAAACATATTGGGGAAGCATCAAAATGATCGATTACAAAACGACATGGTTATGCAAGAGGGTCACCTGCATTTTTGGACCTTGGCTCGGTGGCCAATTAGTGAAACCTACCAAACCCTGACATTTCTAAAAAGTAGACACCTTGGGGAGTCCATGGAGGTATGGTTTGCATGGATCCCCCAACGTTTTCTTACCCAGAATCCCCTGCAAAGTTCAATTTTAGCTTTGAAACACATTTCTGTGTGGTATCCCTGCGCCGGCACAAATGTCCTACCACCCAGCTTTGCCCTTGGTCTCTAGAGTAAAATGATACCTCACGTGTGATATCCCCTCATTCTCAACACATTTGTGGCCCTTCCCTGTCACAGGCACTTGGGGGCATATTAACAAGGGCTTTATCTCCGCTTTTTTTGTCTTAAAAAGTCGAGATAAAACTATTGCCCTATTTACAAGAGGGTGCTACCATGCATAATCGCATGTTAGCACCCTTTTTCCCCGACGCCTCCCTTTGCATCTCTAATGAGATGCAAGGTGGGCGTCACTTGGCGTACCCCAGATGGACTACCTCGTAAAATATCCCTGATGTTCACATAGCGATATTTACAAGACAGCCCACAGAATTTTAGCACACGTTAGATTTTTTGCCAAAAACGAACGTCTGATAAAATCCTGATTTACCTATGCTTAACATAGGGGGTAGATTATGCTGATGCGACCACAGGGAAACTAGCGATGGTCCCTGCAAAACGGCGACTTGTCCGCTATCGCTGGATTTCTTATCGCTGTTGTGAAAAGCGTTTTTGATAAAGAGCTATCACAGCGATGGAATCCAGCGACAGGATAAACATCGCTAAACGTGCTCAGCAATGTTCATCTCTAATCGTTGTTGATATGCCCCTTGGTCCATCCACACAAGTGAGATATCATTTTACTTGGGAGATGGAGGGGAACACTGTGTAGTAAGAAATATGTGCCTATGCCGTAATCCCACACAGATATG
The DNA here is from genome assembly GCF_964263255.1 of Lissotriton vulgaris. Taxonomy (NCBI): domain Eukaryota; kingdom Metazoa; phylum Chordata; class Amphibia; order Caudata; family Salamandridae; genus Lissotriton; species Lissotriton vulgaris. The sequence goes on from NC_141696.1 coordinate 1,401,051,020, forward strand.
TGAGAGGAAAATTCGATTTTCTAAGCTAAATTTGAGGTTTGCAGTGAATTTTGCATAAGAAAAATTTAAGGGATCCATGCAAGCTGCACCTCCCTGGACTCCCAAGGTGTCAAGTGTTAAGGAATGTCTGGGTTTGGTAGGTTTCCATAGATGGCCGCCGAGCCCAATACCAAAATCACAAGTGACCCCCTAGCAAAACCAGGCGTTAGTGATTGATAATTTTGATGCCTCCGCTATATGTGTTTGGCCCTTTCTTGTCGCAGGCACTTGGTCCATCACAAGTGAGGATGCATTTTTATCGGGAGACCTGGAGAACACAGGGTGGTAGGATATTTGGGCCGGCCTGGTGATCCCACAACTTTCCCACACAGAAATGTGAGGAAAACTAGATTTTTTTTAGCTACATTTGATGTTTGCAGTGGGTAAGAAAAGATTGAGGGATCCACACAAGTCGCATCTCCCTGAACTCAAGTGCCTAGTTTAAAAAGATGTTTGGGTTTGTAGGTATCCCTAGATGGGCACTCAGCCTGGGACCATAAACGCAAGTTACCCCCTTACAAAACCAGGTTGTTTTGTGATAGCTAATTTTGATGTTTCCACAATACGTTTTGAGTCATTTCCTGTCACGGGCACTGGGCCTACCCACACAAGTGAGGCACCATTTTTATTGTAAGACATGGAGGAATGCTGGATGGAAGGAAGTTTGTGGTTCCCCTCAGATTCCAGAGCTTTCTTCACAGACATGTCAGGAATGTCATTTTTTTAGACACATCTTAAGGTTTGCAAGAGATTCTGGGTATCAGACCCAGGTGAGAGCCACACAAGTCACCCAATCCTAGATTTCCCTGGGTTTCTAGTTCTAAAAAATGTACAGGTTTGCTAGGTTCCCCTAGGTGCCGGCTGAGCCTGCGGCCCAAGATCCACAGCTAGGCACATTGCGAAAAAAGGGCCAGTTTTCAGTGGAAAATGTGATGTGTCCAAATTGCATTTTGGGACCTTTCCTGTTGCGTGCACCTGGTCTACCCACACAAGTAAGGTGCCGTTTTTATTGGGAGACTTGGGATTCCAGAGTTTTCTATCACAGAAATGTAAGGAACATTTGTTTTTAAGAGACATTTTGTGTTTTGTCAGGGATTCTGAGTAACATACCCTGGTGAGAATCACACAAGGCACCCCATTATGGAATACTCTGGATATCTAGGGCCCGATCTAGGGCTGTGCTCCTCGTCAGGCCGGCGCTGCAATGCCTGCCAGGCACCCGCAAAGGGGCTCTTTGCCGGAGATCTTTTTAGGAGACAGCAGTTGGGTGCGAGGGGGTATGTGGTCAAGGTAGTGAGTTGAGAGTGAAGAGTGGGTTAAATTAGGTATAGTAGTGCCCTGTGTGGAGCACATTTTTATTCTGGGGGGTGTACTAACCTAACTAAAATAAGTGAACCCTGTCTAGAGGCTATGGTCCTACAGGGTCAAGATAGTGCAAGTGCAAGACCTTACTCCTTCCCTTTTTAACAAAACACTGGTCTGAAGAAACACCGATTGACCCGTTAGGGGCTGTAGGCGAGAAACATGTTGACCACTTGCACTATCTTGACCCTGTAGGACCATAGCCTCCAGACAGGGTTCACTTATTTTACTGAATAAATTGATGTATTCCAGGTTCACAATAAAAAACCATTGCAAGGTGCAGCTCAGTTATTGGCTGTGGGTACCTCAGGCTCTTGGTGAACCTACAAGCCCTATATATCCTCATAACCAGAAGGGTCCAGCGGACATAAAGGTATATTGCTTTAAAAAAATCTGCTAGAGTTAGGAGAAGTTACAGGTATAAACGTAGACACAAAGGGCTGTTTTTATCAACTCAACTCAAATGCAATATTTATTAGCTGTTGCTTTCTATAGAAAAACCTTGAAGGATCTACACGAACGACCCCTTGTTTAATTCAGAATTGTATCTACTTTTCAGGATTATATAGCTTTATGGGATCCCTTATTGGTTTCACACCCATTTCAACCATTAACTGGAAGGAGGTTTACAGCACAAAAAAATAGGAAAAATAGCTATGTCCCACTAAAATGCCAAAACTGTGTAGAAAAGTTTTCTGACAAAAGTCCTGTTCCTGAAAGCTGGGAAGATGGTGATTTTAGCACCACAAATCCTTCGTTGATATCATTTACAGGGGGAAAAACTGTCACTTTCTGCTGCTGCACTTTTTCCCCATTTTTCTCCCCAAAAACTAAATGTAGCTGTATTTTGCCAATTTTTCGGTCCTCTCCATGGGAATCCACAAACCCTGGGTATGTGATGAATCCTCAGGATGTTAGATAAAAAGGACATACATTTGGCATGGATACCTTATGTGTACTAAAAGCGCAAACTACCCCAAATAGCCCAAATAAGGCGTAACTCGGGGTAGGGGGTGGAAGCCTAGAAGCAAAGGGGTTATTACAAGGAGGTCTAGGAGTACAGAATTTGACCTATGTATCATGGCAATACATGAATAAGGATAATTTTGAAAAAACTTCCTGAGGAGGCATCTAAAGCCACACTGTAGGAGTACAGTTAGCCATAGGGGATGTGAAAAGTTTCCTCATATAACATTTTGGGTGATGAAACAGATAATTTTTGGGGAATAAAACCACTTAATAATGCATGACATTGAATAACAATGGTCAATGGTGAAAGGGTCACTGAAGACTTTAACAGTATACACGCTGAAGTCTGGACATATTTGAGAAGAATATATCCAGATATGCCAGATATAGGAGGCGTGATGAGTCAAGGAATGGAAAAAGACGAGTCAGTATTAGAATATGTTGAACGTATGAGAAAATTATGGACAACTGAGATGGGAGCACTAGATGCACGAGGGACTAGATTCTTTTGATCATATTGTTAAAAACGGCCTACCAGAAGATTTACAGCAGCCCCTAGACACAGTGGTAGCAATAGACAGTAAACAATGAGCAGAATACAAGGGATAATATTGTATCACGAAAAGAGGAGGCTAGAAAAAGAGAGAAAGGCAAAAGAACACCTATACTGCATTACAGCAAAATTGACTACTCAGAAATAGAAAAGAGTGCCAAACAGGGAAACAAAATTGGTGCCAATGTAATAACACAGGTACCGCCCGTTCAACAAGTGCAAATACTACTGTCATAACAACAGCAGCTGTGGTATCGAGCACCAAATACTGACACTCCCCAACAAACAATGCAGGGTGTGCAGCAGCAACAGGGGGAGGTAGAGGTAGAAGAAGAGTAACTAAACAGAATGTGCCATGCTGTTATTGCAGCAGGAAGGGACATTTAATAGTTGATTGTCACTTTAGGAAAGCTCAACAGGGACATGAGTATCAGCAGCAGCCTCAAGCGATGATGTATATGACACAACATGTACCTTCACAGCAACAGGTTCCACAATAGCCAATGCAAATGATATTCTGAATCACCATCAGTGTTTAACGGGGTTCTGAGAAATGATGTAATGAATTTTCAGTCTGATAGTACAGTATTACAGTATGCCGATAATCTTTTGATCTGTAGTGACACACAAGTACAGTGCACAAAGGACAGTGTAGAACTATTGATTCTTCTTGTACACAAGGGTTAAAAGTTGGAAAAAATAACTACAGTGGGCGCAACAGCAAGTACAATATTTAGGACAGATAGTGTCAGCTGAGGGCTGGAACATTACCCAAGACAGAGGGGAAACCATTAGAAACCAATCACTACCACAGACAGTGAAGGCATTACAGAAGTTTTAGGACTGTATAATTGTTTTGTAAGACAATGGATTTTCGATTAGAGTTAAAAAATGTCACCCATGTATCAGATGATAAGGGGCACACTCTCAGGGACCACTTTGTTACACTAGAGACCAGAATTATAGCAAAACGTTAAAGAATTAAGAGTGTATAGCTACTGCCCCAGTCCTAGCAACCCCAGAGAGAGAGAGTTCTTTCTGTTTTCCCACACCAATGGAAACACTATGATAGCCGTACTAACACAATAATATCCCATGGGTCACAAACCAATTGCTTATTTTCGTGGACCGATGAAATAATGAAAGGACAGTTTCCTTGTGAAAAGAGACTGACAGCTGGTGCATTCACAGTTGAAAAAGCAGCCATGATAACAGCAAGAAGTCCTACAACACTATATGTAGAACATGCGCCCTTTGCCGTTCTACATAAAGCGAAAAGTATATTGACTACTCAGAGAGCATCAGGATATGAAGTAATACTTTCAAATACAGCTATTAAGATAATTTGTATTGAGACAGTAAACCTAGCTCAATTTCTCATAGAACCCTTAACAAAGGCTGACCATGATTGTGCAACACACCAAGAACACTGTACACTGATGGATCACTCCTAATAGGCCAGCAAACAGTAATAAGACACACAGGTGCAGCAGTAGTAGAACAAAGAGGGGTAGCACCAAATATAGTCTATTCGGTATTATAATACTTACCACTGCCATCACACTTTTCAGCACAAGCCTCTGAACTGAATGCTTTGATTCAAGCTTTCAGAATAGTGTATCCAGACGATGTTGCTGTCTTATTCCGATTCAGCTTAAATCACCTCAACAGTACATTCAGGCCTCAGAAAATGGGAAAGTAGGGGCTTCAAGAAAAGTGATGGAACACAAGCAGCACATGGTCTCCTCTTACAAGAATTGATTTCAGACCGATGAAGAGTGGGGACAAAAGCAATAGTAAAATGTCAAGCAAATACTGGGGGATTAAAGGCTGTTTTCCAAGGAAATGACATAGCAGATGAAGCAGCTAAAGAGACAGTACAGATGTCCTCACCAAAATGCACAGTACTAGAAGAACAAATTGAAAACAATTGAAGTATCATATCTTACAATAGGTGCATACCATTTTCAAGACATCAAAGAAATAGCTCCAGTAGAAGAGAAAGATGTTTGGGGGGAAAGAGGATGTGCAGTTTCAAGTGATTTCCTCTACAGACACAGGGAAATTTGTAATGCCACAGCAATTGTTACACCTACCACAGACTTAATTACATTTACCTTCCTCCTGTGTCGTCAAAAGAAACTTATAGACACAATTTCAGCTGATTCGTTTGTCCCGAATCTTCCCAAGTTAATAGACATCTTTTTACATCAATGTCTTACATGTAAACAATATAGTACAACAATCCCACCAATGACACCAGCATCATCCATTCCATGAGCCAAAGGCTCTTTCCAAGAGTTACACATAAATGATGTGGATATGATTAAAAGATGCCAGAATATGAGATATCTGATAGTTGTTGTATGTACAGTCTTTACATGGGTAGAGGCAGAGTCTTGCCATAGTGCAGACGCAAAACGTGCAGCTAAATGTCTAGTAAAAGAAGTTATTCCAAGATGGGGAATTCCAAAAGGGATTCACTCTGACAACAGGACACACTTCCTTAATAATAATATTTGAGCAAATGACCAAGTTACTAGGAATACAACATACCCTAGTATCAGCCTATTACCCACAAAGTAATGGAATTGTTGAGGGCCTTAGCAGTGCTCTAACAGACAAAGTATGTAAACTATCAGTTACACTAAATGCAATTTGGCTTTACCGTTTACCATTGGCATTGTTTGCACTTAGGAATGCTCCCTCTCCAGTCCATCATTTGACACCACATCAGATTTTTCCAGGCAGATTGATGCACAAAAAATGACTGATTTAGTGTGGCAAGAAATGTCAGCATATATGAATGCATTAACATGTGCTGTGCCAGTTTACTCCAAAGAGGTTCATCTGCGACAAGGGAGTTCCACCCCCCCCACCAGTGGTACCACAGAAGAACATCTACCCAGGTTGTCAAGTCTTCATAAAAAACTTTTTGGGACAAAGGACAGACAAACATTTCTTTGGGCCCTACAAAGTGATTCAAGTTACACCAACAGCGGTTAAGGTCAAAGAACTGAAGCACTGGATCCATGTATCGGACATAAGACTATCACTGTACAAAAGCCTTCCTCCCCAGGAGTAGGGATAGTGGGGACTTAAAGACTCTGTTTATTCTATGCTGCTTATTGTTTTTGTTTGTGATTCTGTCTCTCACACTAATAAAGGATGAGAGCCCGCTAGATAGTAATTTTCAGATATTGCTGATCCCCTACTTATAAGATAAGTCTCTGCCAGGTAGTAACAAAGAGTTGCTGATCCCCTCCTTACGAGATAAGGATCTACTAAGTAACAATGCAACTGTAACGCCACAAGCACCTAGGGACGACGGGAATGTATTTGCTCGATCATCTAGGCAAAAACTAGACTCTACAGCACACTCGTTACATACATTATGGATGGGGAATGCTTGGTATAGTAGTTTACACACCACTGTTAGAGTACACTCTGACATATCCTGCTTTATTTGCTTGCTAATACCACATGCCGCAGATACCACTTAAATAATGAGATTGAAAGGAAGAACAGACCCAATGTGTCTTTTAGCATTAATGTCCTGGAACTTTGGGGGCCGGATACAGTATTCCAAGTACGATTTTAATACAGAACACCACAGAATTGTTAGGACGAAGAGCACAAAAGACATTGCAGCAATGGCAGCATAATAGATGTAAATAACACGGCACAGGAGTGTGAAGAATTGTCTACGCTTACCTTTGGGGACCCAACCACAGTAGGGAAAACTTGGTTTAGAACATTGTTGCAATATATCCCTCCAGAGTAAGAAAGGAACAATCATCCAATGTCCCAGATCGATACAATACAACAAACTCTATATGTAGCCCTCTATGGGACCAAGAAGTCATTGGTATGACGCGTTTTGACCCATTACCAGCACCAATACATATTCTATCAATCCTGAATTACACTATATGTTTTTGAGGGAATGGTACAGAGCCCGTAGGAAGAAATAGAAACTATAAGAGAATATTAGACTGCAAAAGCTTAAAGAAAGGAACAGTATCATTGATGGATACGTACTTGCCATCCGGTACACAAGCACATTATCAATTGCCCAATAGTTGGCTAGGTGTTTCTTTTCTTGTTATGCTAATGTCTCAAGCTCTGGTGGTACCATTGTACAATGGATGACATTTATGCACGTGCCAAGATAGAAAACATGCCCTAACCCACAGGATGAAGAGGAGCATCAGTCAACAATTTGCCCTGGACATGAAAGGTGTGTCAGAAGAGTTTGTACTGTTCTCCGAAAGTGAGGTGTGGGGTGCCAGTATGTCCCCTGGAGGACTGTTTTCAGTGTTCCAAGCAGTTGCCAATGCCAGGTGGCTGCAGCAGATGAGATATGAACTAATGTGGTTGGTCAACAGCACAGATGATGGTTTTAATGCTATTAGAGAAACATTGAGGCCTATGAGAACAATGGTGATGGAGTATTGTGTTTTACTGGACTTACTAACAGCCATTGAGAAGGAGCGCGTGCCAAGATCGGCTCCTCCTGCTGTACATTAATTCCAGGAAATGATGAAGACAACGGTACGGCACGGTGTGCAAAGCAATGCTAGCTTTGCACGCTCTGGGAGAATACATGGCAAAGGAACAAACTAAACCTACTGATTGGTTTCCAGGGTGGGTCTCATGGTTACCATTCTGGATGTCAGGGTTATTTAAAGCCCTCCTGACCACCAAAAGAGTACTATTGCTATGCTGCTTCCAGATAGTACTACAGTGCTGCCAGAGAGGGATGGCAGGACCTGAGGATCTGGGTTCGAGTCTCTGTAACGACGCCAAACATCCTGTGATCCTGGGCAAATCACTTAATCTCCCTGTGCCCAACAAAAATGAATGTGTGTCCTCATGTAACGTAACTGGTGCTATGTAAAGCGCTCTGATACCCGGTTCGGTTCGGGTCAGGTTTGTGCTATATAAAACTGCAAAAAGAAAAAAAAAAGAAAAAATATGAAGTAGTGCCATGTGATGAAGTTTTTTTTGTGTTTTTTTTTTTGCAAGACCTTTATTGCACATGTTACATATGCACAGCAGCGTGCCTACAACCCACTGATAGGGCCGGCTGCAAACGATTTGTAAGCAGTGAAAACGAAGCACACAATCAATGACATTTACTAGCTCCTACTGATATATGACGAAGCAGACACCAACCGGTGCTCCAGACTCCACTTGCATCGCACAATAGCGTCGCATACAGTAAATGCGGTCTTATTTTGAGATTTTATACAACCAACCTTTCAATACCCCAACAACCCTCCCCCCCGAACCCCAGGAGTCAGGTCTTGGGAGCATTTTGCAGTGCATAAGGTCGTAGGGCAAACAACAACCATTACCCAGCTGTATAGTATATCAAGGAATCACATCTCAGAACCCTCAATCGTTCAGATCTGTGTGCAGAACACGGCATTGGTGCACTCATAACTAAACCATACGTCCATGCAGATATGCCACCCAGAAAAAATGCGGAAGGAAGAAATCACAGCACACATTCAGTACCCCTTTGTAGTTGACCCCGCTCGCAGCACGTTACACTGAGCCTCCCTCCCCTGCCGACGAATCTCCATTGACACTGCTAGCACTGTCATCATCAGTCATGGAGAGCATATACACTGTATATGGGCCCCAGAAATCAAGTGGACGTGACCTCGCAGGAAGCCCCTTGTAATAGCAAACTAGTTGATCCCTGCAGAATGCCATATCCTGCAGCCACAGCTGTACATCTGGCACTCGCCTCCCTCCCCAGGCCATAGCCACTCTGCGTTTAGCAATCTGCAATGCCAATACTATCAATCGCCTTGCACTCGCAGGCACACCGGAGGCCAATCCCAACAAGCACAGTCGGATGTCCAGCGCAACCTCAGTTGACGTCATTTTATAGAGTGCCTCGGTCACAGCAACCCAGAAAGCATACACACGCGCGCAACCCCAGGCCAAGTGTACAAAGTCTGCATCATCCATCCCACATCGAACACATTGAGACGTCTCTCGGAGACCATACCTTACTAACTGAATAGGTGTATAGTACCACTGGTGCAGAAATTTATAATGAATAAGGCGAAAGTTGCCGTTGGCCACAAACCCCCCGGTCATAGAGCAACACTCGGACCACTCATCATCTGTTAGTGGTTCAGGCAGGCATGCGTCCCATCTAGCCCTTGCCGTCACTGCGCCTCCCCCCTCGTCCTCCTGCGAGGCTCGGTATAACCTGGAGAGCAATCTGGCTTTATCCGGTGCAGTGTACAGTAATTGCAAGGCACCCAGTGTCAGGGGTTCCTCCGGATACGTAGGATATAAGGCGTGTATGGCAGCTCGGAGCCGGACATATATAAACGTGGACATAACAACGTTTGGGGAACGATCCGTCATAGCCTGCAATGAGAGGAAAGAGGCACCTGGATAAAGTTTTCCAACTGTGTCGAGCCCCGCACCTTGTAGGACCTGCAAGGCCCCGATCTCACCGGAGACCGAGATCTCTGTGTGGTACAGCAGTGGCATGTCAGGGGCATATAACGGCAGTCGGTTCGCTCGTTTACCCAATTCTCGCCAGGCGTTAGTAGTGGAGCGTACGGTGTCCACTTCCCCCTTTTCAAACACAGAGTGTGTGTTGACTACCATTGCTTTCAATGGAATAGGCAGGACTGCACTGGCCTCAAGCGCTACATGTGGCGTGTACGGCGGGGCCGACAGCCAATAGGCAGAAAACTGCGCCTGGGCGCACAGGTAGTATAGTTTCATATCTGGGATGGCGAAGCCCCCCAATTCATATGGCTTAGTCAAGATATCCCATTTCACTCTTGGTTTCTTACCGGCCCAGGTTAACGCTATCAACAAAGATTGCAGTCTGGCAAAGAAGTGCGATTTAAGCGGGAGAGGAATATTAACAAAAGGATATAAAAATTTCGGAAGAACCACCATTTTTATTAGAGACACACGATCAGCGAAGGTGAGCGGGAGCCGAATCCAGCGTGCCACCTGGTCCTCTAGTTTAGAGATAGCCACTCCATAATTAGCCCGAATGATTTCCTGACAGTCCCTATGCATCCAAATTCCAAGGTAACGCACCGGTTCCGTGGCCCACTCTAATGGGAACTCTAAGGGGAAGGGGGCCGCAACGTCAGTGAGTGGTAATATAACAGATTTCTCCCAATTAATGGAGAGACCCGAGTAACGGCTAAACCGAATAAATTCACGCAGCACGGATTCCAAATATCGCGCAGGCTCTCGCACATAAAGGACCATATCATCAGCGTACATGGACACCGCCAGAGATCGAAGAGGAAACTTCAGGGCAGCGTCCGCATATCTCTGCCTCAGCACACACGCCAGTGGCTCCATCACAAGGGCAAAGAGTAAAGGCGACAGGGGACAGCCCTGCCTGGTCCCTCGCCGCACAGGGAACGGAGCTGATACATGGCCGTTTACCCGTACACGTGCAATTGGATTGGTGTAGAGCAGAGTCACCAGTGACGTAAAAAAGAATGGCACTCCCATACGATGTAAGATCGCGATCATGTACCGCCATGCGACCGAGTCGAAGGCTTTCACGGCGTCTAACAGGACAGCCACCGCAGCCAAGTCCGGTTTGAGGAGATGCAACACCGCAAAGACGGCCCTCAAATTGTGAGTGGTAGACCGGAGGGGGATAAAGCCAGACTGATCCGGCAACACAATGACCGGGAGGAGCAGGCGCAGCCGGGTCGCCAACACTTTAGCAATGATTTTAACATCGGTGTTCATAAGGGACAAGGGTCGATACGATTCGCACTTATTCTGCGGTTTACCCGGTTTTGGCAGTGCAACCAAAAGTGCCTCTCTCATTGTGGTCGGGAATTGACCCTGTTCCATCGCCTCCTCTAGAACCATTGCCAGGTGTGGTAGCAAAAGATCCACATACTCTTTATAAAATTCGGACGGTAACCCATCGGTGCCCACTGTCTTGCCATTCGGTAAGGACGCTATCGCATCCCTAAACTCCCCCTCGGTTATATGATGCATTAGGAACTCCTGTTGACCCCTCGAGAGCCAGACCAGCGCTATATCTTCAAAGTATTGTGCAATTTCTTCCTCCCCCGCCATCTCCTTATGCTCATACATCTGTTCATAATATTTGGTAAAACAGGTCAGAATACCAGTCGCACTAGAGACAGTGGTGTCCCCATCCTCAATTTCCTGCACTGCACAGTGTCTAGCCCAAGGGTTTTTTATTCGATCCGCCAATCCTCGCCCCGGACGTCCCCCCTCGCCATAATAACGCACTCTGGTCTGCTTGGACAGGAATTTAACCTCCTGATACGCTAGGTCGTTGTATTCAGTGACTTTTAATCAAATACTGGCCAGCAAGGACTCCTCAGGATGTTCCTCCAATTGTCGTTCAAGCAACAACAATTCTCTCTCCAACTTAGCCATTGCATCCCTCAACGATGTAAGCACACTCGATTGCAGGCCAATACACGCTCCCCTAATGGTCACTTTGAAGGCTTCCCACACCGTGCACATACTATCAACAGACCCAACATTTTTAGCAAAGAACTCCTCAATAATCGTCCTCAGACGTTCACGCAATACCAAGTCAGTTAAGGTACCAGCCGGAAGTCTCCAGAAGAAAGGGGCTGGCGCATGCGACGGCATTGCCACTTTCATACAAACAGGCGCATGATCAGAAATCGTTCGAGGCAGGTGCCCAACATTCATCACCCATCCGCTGACATCGCGGGTCACCAGCCAATAGTCCAGCCTCGACCACATGTCATGCGCTGACGTGTAACAAGTGCCTTCCCTCCTGTCAGGATGTGTCAATCGCCACACATCCACCATTCCAAGCCCTCCCATTCCATCTCGCACTGCATCAGCCGCTCTCTTGTGCGCATAAGGCCTATCATGTTTCCTGTCCATTGCTCCATCTAGAGTGACATTCAAATCCCCCCCACAAATTATAGCCGATGGAGGCAGCAGGTATATCTTATTCCACAGATTAACATAAAAATCGGGGTCATCAGCATTGGGGCCATAGACATTAATCAGCGTAACCAAAGTACTACATAGTTTGCCATGTAATATGATATATCGACCATCCACGTCAATCTCTTCATGCAGCGATGCAAACGGTACATTTTTTTTATCAGAATCATAACTCCACGTGCATATGCTGAATAATTCGAAGCCAGCCTGATGCCGGCCCATTGTTTACCCACAATTTCAGCCGCCCTTCCCCTAAGATGTGTCTCCTGTATGAAAGCCACCTGTGCTCCATGCCTGTTAAAAAAGGCCAACATTTGTCTAGTTTTCTGCGGACGATTCAGTCCCCTCACATCCCATGTAATAAAAGTAAGAGTACCCCCCCTATTCATATAACCAAACCTTAAGTGTACCCTGTAGACAATTGAACAGTCCTAATGCCCCACAGATAATGCAGAGCATACAGTAAGTAAACATACAAGTATCAGCAGGTAATGCCGCACATGGAAGGCCACAAAGTGACCGCGATTGATTCAATTCCTGTCCCGCCCAATCCAACCTCCATAAAGCACCAAACAGCTCGCCCTGACCCAAAAACTCCAAAAGCCCAACATCCCCCCTCCACTCACTTCAGCACCCCGAACTTGCCAAAGCTGCTCCCCGCCCCCCAATCCCCAAATCCCCAATCATACAACCATTAGTGTGTGGGGAACTCCCATGTGTCGGGGGCGTAGTGACACACAGCCCTCGCTAGTAAATTAACGAAGAGCAGACCGTAGAATCCATGTATACATCCCACTCCTCCCAACCCAACCCTGCAGCTGCTAGGATAGCTAAAATTCCGTCCACCACAGCGCTCGGCAAACAGTTTAGGAACAGTTCCAGTAGCACCACAATGCCTCTCCTAGTTCATGTCAAATAAACAGCACCTCAGTACAGTTTCCAATATCCCTTAAACAGTTCACCAAAGGTCGTACCAATACAGCATAAATCCTCCACAACTTAGCCACCCCCCCGGTGCAGATTTTCAATGACACTTGGACAATTGGCAGAGCAACATAACAAATGCGCAACCATAAAAATCCCAGTGAGTGTACCATTCGCAATAGTCAGAAGTGGCTGTCAACCAAGGCGTGTTCAGTGAGAACAGAGTTCCCTTAGGACAAAGTGCGTGATCAGAGGGCATTAGGAAGTCGAACAACCTGAGTCCGAGTGACATCCCCTCCAGCAGTACGTGGAACTCAGCCAGTCGGCAAAAACAGCAAAGCGAACACTTAAACCCCCTCATCCTGCAGATCTTCCTCCCCATCATGTGCCACATTTGAATCCCTTTTACGTTTTTTCTGCTTTTTGGCATAATCCATGGCCGCCTCGGGCGAGGCGAAGATTTTGTTATCCGAGGGAGGCCCAATCCGAAGCCTGGCCAGATACAGCATGGCGTACGGGATGTTTTCGGCGCGAAGGAGCTGTTTCACCAAGGCGAATTCTTTTCTCGCCGTCTGCACCGCTACTGTGAAGTCCGGATAAAATTCAAGTTTATTTCCCTGATACTCCACAGTACCCTTCTCCCGTGCAAGACGCAGTATGACATCGCGATCTCTATAGTTAAGAATGCGTGCAATGATGGGACGGGGCTGCGCCCCAGGCCACGGTCTCTTCGCCAAAGAACGATGTGCACGCTCCACAATGAACACACGCGACAGCTGGTCAGCCCCAAAGATGTCAACCAACATGCGTTCCATGAAGTCCTCCATTCTGCCCACATTCGTAGATTCCGGCAGGCCCGTGACGCGGATGTTATTGCGCCTGGACCTCCCTTCCAATTCCTCGTTCTTCGCCTGGATGACCGCCAAAAACACGCTTCATGTTAAACACCTTAGTGGTCACCGTAGCCAGACCGTCCTCTGTGGCAGACACCCTTTCTTCCACTTCGCCCATCCGCTCATTTTGCCGGTCAAACTGTGTCGCCATGTGGTCTAGCCTGTGATTGACCGCTTCCATGGTTCCCTCTATGGACTGGAGTGTCTTTTGCATCGCCACCAGTGTTGCCTCCAGGTTAGGAGTACCACCAACTGCCCCGGAGGTTTCATTGTCTGGAGGGGCCTGTGAAGTGGACATTGCTGTCTTTTTGGCCTCAAAGTTGATTTTGGGCTGGTTCCTCTCAGGCCTACCCATGTCGACTCACAGGGTCCACACTCTGTCCCAATATCCGTCGGCCAAAGGTAGACTGCCTCCCAGGGACCCTCTCAACGCAGGTCTAGCTAATATTCACTAGCCGGCAAGGTCAGAATGCACCCGGCCTCCCCCGCCGTTGGAAGAGCAACTGTCTATTCAGGGACAAAAGGCGCCAAATCTGCAGGCCCGGGCTCCTCACTCGACCCGATTTACAGCCCAACCGGTGCTCCGCTGCATAAATGGAGATCCCTGGTGCGAGTCCAGCCGTCAGCTCACCCCCAGCACTGAATCGCCGCCGAGGTGTGTGCCCCGCACGCGTCCCCGCCAGGCGCGGTTCGCTCGATGCGGCCCAGTGCGGCCCAGCGCCACCTCCGCAGCCCCGGACTCGCCTAGAGCCCCACCCCACTCACTGCACGCAGCTGGGCCGAGCTCCGGGCCGCCGGATCACCGCTCCCTCCCGTCTCGTCGAGACTCGGTTCCGCTGTTACCAGCTCGCGCCTCAGTCCCCCTGTCAGCCTCGGTGACCTAGGGAAGGCTCAGCAGATCTGCAATTCAGCCGCTTGGGTCCAACTGCAGGGCCGCACACCTCCAGAGCCGGTCCCGGTGCAGCGCGCCACCGCCAGGAAAGCAGGTCCGGCGTCCCACTCGGCAAGAGAAAGGTGTCTCACTTTGCGCCGTAGCGCTGCAGAAGGCAATCGCCGTCGGGTTGGTCAGTGTAGGCAGCGGGATTCAAAGGATATTAATAGGATATGTAACGGTCTCGGCAGAGCCTCACATATGTGCGGCCATCTTGCCTGGCGCCCACTAGCACCCCCCCCGTGCCATGTGATGAAGTTGAGTCTGAAGTGATTAATGTTCATAGTGGAGGAGAGGCACAGCCACAAAATCACCAGAATCAAATAAGTATTGATCAATCGACAAGAAAGGGGAATGTGAAAATAGAAATACCTACAATGACTCCATCTTGTGAACAAATTCCATTTTGCACAAAAGAGATGCGTAAGACAGAAATCCACAAACCAGTAAAATATGTGCTGAAACCTGGAGTTTCAATACATGGGCTAGTCACAGGGTTGGGGATCATGATCATTGGTAAAAAGAACACGCAGAGTGCCAAGAAATTACCTACTGACCTTAGCACTCAGCTAAGTATATATGGCCTCGAGGGAAGTTAGTGGCTAGCTCAGACATGAATAACAGACACTCAGAGTATACACAGGATGATGTGACTTTTATGATCAGTAGATGTGCTTGTGGTGAGCAATGGAATGTGGTAGGGACCAAACCATTGTATTCAATGTCAGAGTAAATGTTTATAAGCTTTGCGCAATCAGATATGCTTTGAGTCCTTCGAATGTGTCTTTGCATGCGATGCTTCAGCAAGTTTCCCAGTCGTAAATAAAGGTGATCCTAAGAAACCACACGTAGCTTGGACCTTTGACGGCACGCACCTCCTGTATAATTCAGCCCCCTGTATTTTTTATCTACTTGCTTTAACTTTTCCTACATGTAGCTTGAACTATACACTGCGTGCTCCTCCCGTACAATGTATCCCTAACTTTCCCAATGTGATCCCTCCCATCCTTATGCTTTGTATTACTCCCCCTTAATCCTGTAAAGCGCTCTGATACACTCACGGGTCTGGTTCGCGCTCTAAAAAACTATAAACAAATAAATAAATAAATAAAGACTGTCATGGTTTTTAAAATGCAGAGGGAGATAAGAGACCACATTTAACAATGGGTACAAGGCCCTCTGGTTATTTGCTCTATTGTCGTTGTGACATGTGATGAGCTTTTGTAGTTTTGGTGATGCTTAATCACACGGAAGTTGAGGTCCAGCTAATTTGGCATTAAGGAATCTTCTCTCATTTTTGAGAAGGGTAGATCGCTGGATTTGTGCCATTCCAGTCTCAGGGTCCTCTTGTTACTAATCAGAATCATTGGAGCTAAGCATCATACTAATTCTTTTTTACACATTTCATCATTAAAGATGTTTTACCAGCAACGGCCATTGTATGGTATAACACCTATGCAATCCGGATAAAAACATAACACAATGAACTAAAAAATGTTGGATGCTAACTCTAGAAGTCTTCTGGGCAGCGGATGCCTACAAATAGTCATAGTACACAGAGGAGTGTTGGAGATAGTGTGTGAGGGAGGGGAGGAAGAAGGTACGATGGACAAATAAGTAGGGGAGTAATTGGGATGAGACAGAACTTTCCAGGTTAGTGGGTAGGCGTTTGGGGATTCATAAAGTTCTGACACCTACCACAGTATCCAAGTGAAAATGATTACATCCAAGGATATGGTAAAGGTATAAGTGTTATTGAAAATCACTAAAGAAAGGCCCTGGTGTTCCAACACCAAATACTATGTCTCCCTAACTCTACTCATATTTAAGTCTAAGAATGTCTGTTTTATGTTAGCAATCTTGATGCTTGATAATGTATCCCCACCATTTCCTACGGAAGCTCCACCACAGGAAGTGCCCAGGGCTCATCGCAGTCAGGCCACCTAATGTTTTATTAATTTTGCTGTTATTGTTGTATGACAGACATATCCTTTTGTATTGCCTTTCCGCCCGCCCTTCCACTCTCCTTCCTTCTGTCTGTGTTTGCCTTTGCCTCGCTCCATCCCATTGTCCTTCACTGTCTGTCCTTGTTGCCTTTCCCCTGGTGCCTGTAGCTTTTGATCCTTCTCTCTGAAACTTCATCTTTGTTAGTGATTCAAACATAGTACACAATAGTTGAGAAAGTTTATTTTTTGAGTGCACGTGTCACTTACATTTTTCTAACTTTTGTCTTTTTTTTTGTAATTCAAACCTAATATTCCTTAATGTTGTCCTCTCTCTCTGTCTGTCTATGTTGCTTTTACCTGCTCCCTACCTTTCACCCTC
Source organism: Lissotriton vulgaris (assembly GCF_964263255.1). Taxonomy (NCBI): domain Eukaryota; kingdom Metazoa; phylum Chordata; class Amphibia; order Caudata; family Salamandridae; genus Lissotriton; species Lissotriton vulgaris. The sequence continues at coordinate 1,401,068,001 of NC_141696.1, forward strand.
TGTCCATGTGATTTTGCCCCCTTCCTCGCAACCTTTGTCCCTGTGGCTTTTGACCCATTTCTCTGTTACCATACCATACCAAAAAATTACAGACCATACCATACCATACCATACCATACCATACCATACCATACCATACCATACCATACTATACCGTACCATGCCATGCCATGCCATGCCATAACAGATCATAATATTCTATTCCATACCATAACATACAATGCCATACCACAAAAGAGTATAACATGACAGGCCAAACCATACCATACCATTCTATAGTATACAATGACAAGCCATACCATGCTATACTATACAATAAAAAAGTCATATCATGCCATATTATACAATGCAATGCCAGCAGCCATGCTGGTGTACAACATGGCTAAAGAAATGACAAAGACCACAGATCTTGCATAGGCGCGAACAAGTGGATTTGCCAATGCTTGTTTTCCATTTGGATTAGTACCAATTTATAGGTTGTAAGGTTATTTAGGTTATAGGTATGCAGGTTATAGAATGCATGTATATAACCTGCCATCAAGTAGCATCATAATTGCATCTACAAATACACTCAATGTAGTGGTTTCTGCTTTAATATTAGCAATAATGTAGACTATGAAATATTATTTTCATCATTGGATTTTAGAAAAGGTATTCAGAGACAATGAAAGGGAATAGAATGAGAAAGACTGGCAGAATAATATATGAAAGTGGCTGGCAAGGGATGACAACACAAAGGGGCCGATTCACAGAACTAACTTAAGACAACATCCTAAACTTACTACTTTTGGTATTCACAGAAGTTAGGATTTTGTCTTAAGTTTGTCTTAAGACAAACTTAAGACAGACTTAAGACAAAATCCTAACTTAAGTCTGTCTTAAGTCTGTCTTAAATTTGTCTTAAGACAAACTTAAGACAAAATCCTAACTTCTGTGAATACCAAAAGTAGTGAGTTTAGGATTTTGTCTTAAATTAGTTCTGTGAATCAGGGCCAAAATGAACAACCTAATAAAATTCAATACATAAAAAACAAAGGAATAGCTAGAAAGTAGAGATAGGGTTAGTTCTCAGAGGAGCAATAATGAAAGCTAGATAAAGAACACTGAACCAGTTAATACGTTTTGTTTTTTTACATACCCAGCCAGTCCTAACGTATAGAATTATGTTACAGTCAGATTGCTAGGATTTTATTTTGTGTCGATCTTTCAGAATTTGAAAATGTAAACTAAATCAACCTCATATGTGTATTGGGAATTTGGAATATAATTTGAATTGTTTGACAGAGCATAATTTCCGTAGCCCTATTTACAAGGAGTATGAAAAGAAAGAATGTAGGATGCCAATTTCATATACAAAAACATGTAAACACCTGTAAATCAACTGTACAGAAATTTCAGTATATATTGGTAGTTATGAAAGCACAATGAATCACATTTTGTTTTGTAATTCTGAAGTGTGATGGAAATAAAAGATATTAATAGGAACAAAACAATCTTGGTGAAACACACATGATAAGTATTGTATTGTATTGTGATGCAGCATAGCGCTTACTACTCCAGTGCGTGGCACTGAAGCGCTTATATACATGGGCAGCAAGCTACGTCATATAGAGTGGTGTGTGGTTAGAAGGGTATTTTCTTTGTTTTTTAGCCTATGTGGGAAATGTTTCCATGTGGTGCATGATGACTACAAAGGTGAAGTTATCATGCATGTTATGGAATGCAGTTCATACCAGGGAGGTGTACTATGTGGTGTAAGACACACACACACCCAATTTAGGGTTTTTCAGTATATTGGCATATTTGACCAGGTCTGCAAGTCTCTTAATGTTTTTTCTTATGATTATAGTTTGATTAGCTGGTTACTCCAGTATATTGTACAAACAGAAATTTGTCTATAGTGTGGGGCTGAGCTGCCATTGTTGAAGGGAGAAAGTAGTGGTGCCATCTGCTGAGATGTGCATTGTTATTGTCATCCCATATCTGAGTGTCATTTTGAGATGCAAAGAAGCAGCCATAGTGTATGGATATTTGAAACCTTGAGTTGTGGACTAGATTAAAGTCCTCTGATTGACCCGAAGTGTGACAGATATTTTAATTTACTACATGGGGGTTAATTTTAGTGATTGTAGCACATATGTCCTGAGTGGAATTCATAGCTGTAAGTTAAAGTTTGTTTCCAACCTCTGAGTATTATGCTATTAGTATTAGTGTAAGCCAGAAATATTATATATGAAATGATATAACTTTATAATACGTTGGTGAACCATAGGTTAGCCCTCCTTAATTTACCTGCCTATCGAAAGTAGTTTGCTGATTGGTTCAAATCTTCACATTGCAAGTTGAAGTTGAAGATTGAGCATAAGAATGTGACTTTCTTTCTGGGTTCTGTTGGCAGAATGTCTGGTGGTGTAGTTATCTTGCAAATCACCAACTTTTCAACAGTCTTTGAATGTGTAAATGCTTTTAGATGCTTTTTATTTTTTTGCAGAGCTTTATATAGCGCAAACTTGATCCGAATTGGGTATCAGAGCGCATTACATAGCATCAGTTACGTTACATGAGGACACACATTCATTTTGTTTAGGCAAGGGGAGATTAAGTGATTTGCCCAGAATCACAGGATGTTCAGCGTCATTGCTGAGACTCGAACCCAGTTCCCCAGATTCGAGGTTGACCACCCTAGCCATTAGGCTGGTAGTAAGTGGCATTGTCAAGGTTGGAGATTTCCAGTGTGAGGATGGTTTGCAGTTTGTGTTTATATCCAAGGTATGGGAGGATGTCACGTAGTGTTTTCATTGTCTAGAAGGCACTCAGATGGTATAAACATGTGGTATCAAATATAGGTCGAATCCATGGTTACCACTAGGTTTCTTGCTCTTCTTGGCCTTGTTGGAGGGACCTCATGTTCCTTAGACCATTTGGCGGTAGGCTGTTATTTTTGCCATTGTCTTCAGGTCGTAATCTCTGTATTTACGGTATAGATGGCTATTTGTTATCCATGTGTTTAAGGCTCAAAGGTAGTCATCTAGATTTAATTTGTAGAGGTCTTCCAGATCATACATTTTGAAATGATTTGGGTGTCATATGTATGGTTGTAATAGATCAGGTTGAATGACTTAAGGGGACGTGGCCAGCAGAGACAGCATGGCAGCTGCGTCTTAGTGGCGTTCCGTCGCATGTCCCCGTAATTCGCTGCATTTGTCCTTCCCTGCTGAGAGCTGGTAGCAGCAATAGCGAGCAACATTCGGGTAACACCCCCGGGGATACATGGAAGTTGTTACGAGGTCTGGTGAGCAAGCTGGCTGACGTAGCGTGAAGTGCAGCTGTGCAGCGCTGGGTCTGCGGCCTCGGATAGTAGGAGGCGGTGTTCTCGACTGGGCCTTGATGTTTCCGGACCCGTACAGTGATGCATGTCGGGTCCACGCTCTGAAAACGTGTGGAGCAGCGCACGGAGGTGCTGGCCCCAAGACATAGTTTGCTACTGAGGGGCTGGCCCTAATAACCCGGGGCTGCGGTGGCATTAAGCAGCTCGCATAAACAAAACAAAAACAATAAATGGCAGATGGACAACAGCTGCGAGCATCCGACCAAGGTAATTAGCTATGGTTTTAGACTTACTGGTGTGTGATCCCCCATATAAATGCAGGGTGGGACACAGCGAAAGGCGGCTGGCCCCTGGATCAAGGGGACAACGGGTTGCCCATCCCGGATGTGACTGTTGGAGGTGTGCACTTTGGATGCGCACTGCCTCTAATGTGTGTGGCTCCTGGAGTATTGCAGGTAAGAGTGAAGAGGAAATCATAACCCCCCAGACACTACACTGGTGGAATGTGTCCCCTGCACAGGCATCTAGTGGTCAATGAATTGAAGTTGGTGCCTACCTGTAAAACCTACTGAATTCCCATTGGCCTTTATAGGAGAGCCTTGCTACCTAGCTCCTCTGAATCTGTGATTCACAGTCTGACGGCTGGTGTGAACTGCGGGGACAGGCTGTGCGACTCCCCAGAGAGCAACGTTGCTTGTACCACATATGGAGGCGGTGGCAAGGTGACTGAAAGCGTTGTTGATAATGATTCATGTGTGGTGCACTTAGGCAGTAACACTAGGCGAAGTGGAACAGAGACAACACACTACTGCATGGTAATGTTGTGTGGAGTCTATGTGATTTGGTAATATCACGGAGAGTGAACAGGAACCCTCCCTGGCAACAACAAGGAGAAACAAAGCCCGAGGGACTGACGAGTAACTACTGCCTGGGGTCTTTGGAAGTGCGAACTGGAGCTGGGTGAGGTGACACTGTGGAGTGCTAGGTAAGACACTCTGGCGGTGTAGTGCAATTATCCTGAAGTGTGTGTGACAATGGGGCGTATCAGGGGCGCCGGGTCGAAGACCTCCTTACAGGCGGTGGGGACCTGCCTTGTAGACTCACCGTAGCCAACGGGGGAGAGGACTGCCAAGGATGATCACCTGGATGCCATACTGCAGGTTATCGAGCACACCAGCGCTTCCATGGAAGCCAAACTGGATAAAGTGGCTCTGGACCTTAATCCATTGCATGCAGATCACAGAAACCTGAAGGATAAAGTTGTGGCTGTGGAGCAGGAGACTGCTGAACTGAAACCTGCTAAGAAATTTCAAGATAAGTAGCCGAATGCCCATGAAGTCCAGCTCCAGGATTGTATTGAGGATGCAGAGGGCCGCTCTCGGTGGAACAATGTCCGGTTGATTGGAATGCCGGAAGGGGCGAGGGACGCAACGTGATTGCCTTTCTGGAGGCCTGGCTTAAAATCATCCTGCCAACCACTGAATTTTCTCCTTTGTTCACCACTGAACGTGCACATTGTGTTCCGAAAACCGGCCCCTGGTGAAAGAGCACACACTCTTATTTTTAGGCTCCTGCACTTTAGAGATCGGGATGTGATCATCCGGGAGACCAAGAATTTAGATGATATTCAGTATGAAAATGCTAAGGTATTGTTCTTCCCGGACTATATGATGAAGGTACAGTGTCAGCGGGGCTCTTTCTAACCTGTGAAACGTCAACTCCGGCAGCTTAATCTCTCCTATTCATTGATGTTCCCGGTCAGGTTCCGTTTTTGCCTGGACGAGAAGACCTGATTTTTTTGATACACCTCAAGATGTTTCGGACTGCCTGGAAATGACAGGTCGATACTCTAGCCTGAGGCCCACGGGCACGGCTGCTACGGCATGGACTGGGGAAGCTGGTGGTAAAGGAGCTCGGAGACGGCAATTGAGACAGCAGTTCCAGGGCTCCGAAGCTGTGCCGGGCCTGGATCAGATCCGAAAGGAGCGGCAGGAGGTGGTTGCATTGCGGAGAAGATGGCAGAAGCAGTGCTGCCTGAAGATGGAGTGGACACTTCCTGTCACTCATCAGGGATGGGGGCTTATCAGTGGGGGACTCATCTGATAAGGCGAACATGAGAATGCCGGACATTACACCCCAAACGGCAGTTGGTATTGTATGACACTGGTTGTTCTCAAAATACGTTGCGGGGTACTGTTGTTTGCTGTTTCTGTGGGGGGCACCTGATGTTCCTGGGATCTATGTGTTGGCATGTGATGGGGTGGAGTTGATCATTTTTATTATTTCTTGGGTTTACACTAAGGTAATGGCTATTAGTTAATTTTTGAGTGGGGACTTTGAGTATGTCCCCTGCATGGGTTCACAACCCCTTTTTCGCCCTAACCTGTTGGAGTCAGTGGGGCTGGCGGCTAGGTTGCTGTCTGCTGCGTTTGGACGACTCACTGATGTTTTGGGGGTTGCCCTTGTATGGTTTTTTCCTTCCCTAGTTGGTATTCCCTACTCCGCTTCTATTGCAGGAGTACGGTGGGGGGGATGATGACAATGCTGTTGTGTATATCAGATTGTTACGCAGTGAAATCTGGGGCAGAGGGATCACTGTCCATTGTTGTATGGTCTTCTTTTTGGCTCAGCCATGGGATACGTGATACTTACCTGGAATGTCCGGGGTCCCCGCACGCCTTTCCGCAGATATGCAGTGTATTCCTATCTAAAACGTCACAATGTACATATAGCTTTACTGCAAGAAACACAGTTAAATGCATTGGAGGTCACCCGCTTCCAACGTAGGTGGAGAGGTAAAATATATGCCACAGATTACTCACAGTTTGCTAGGGGGACCCTTATCTGGCTACGTCCTGGGATACCCTTTGCTGTAGATGAGGCTCTTACAGATAAGGAGGGCAGATATGTGCTGGTGAAGGGTACATTGGATGGACGTTCTTTACTGTTGGGAAATATGCATGCACCAAATATGGACCAGGGCCAGTTCCTTGAGCAGATATCTCTTGTTTTGGAAAGTGATGTGAGATCCCAGGGTTGTTAGGTTATCATTTCAATAGTGTTTTATATGTAGGGGTGGATAGATCCTTTCCTCCACTAGGGTCCACGGCTGCCATGAGCAACTCTGTGGCGTTAAATGGTTGGGCATGGGGTTAGGGTCTAGTTGATGTTGGGAGACAAAATCACCCAGGAAGAGGCTGTATTCCTTTTTCTAGATACCCCACAACTTACACGTTAGGCTGGATAGGTTCTTCAGGTCCTCCTGCTTACTCCCTTATGTTTTGAGATCAGAGCATTGGGGGCGCATGCATTCCGATCATAATATCCACTGTGTTGTGCTGGATTGGGAGGGTGGGGTTCTGAGTATCTCTACATGGAGGCTGCAACCAAGCATGTTAGAAGATCTGGTGTTTCGGGATGCGATTGGTGAGACGATAGGAGACTATTTTGAACAAATGCGGGACTGCCTCCTCTGCGCTAGTGGAATGGTCAGCTATGAAAGTCACCCTGAGAGGGAAGTGCCTGGGATTGGGTTGTGGGTTGCGACAACAGGTAACATCAGACCTGCTTGAGGTGGAGAGATGCCTGTTGCCATTGGAATCTAATGCTGTGGTACATGCTGGGGGAATGTAAATGTAAATGTATAGGCATTTATATAGCGCACTACTTACCCGGAGGGTCCCAAGGCGCTTCGACCGCTGCGAAACCCTTCCTGGCTTCCCTGAGAGATGGTCCCTTAATGGATATCTCCAGGGTGAGACCAGGCATCCCCGGCAGTCTGGTGGGGCCGTTAGTGAAGATGAGGCAAGCTAATGCCCAGAGTTGCCGAGTGTGATCACTGATCAGAGTGGGCACGGAGGCGAGAGAATTATCGAGTCCGCTGACCCTGGTCCAGAAACCTGCCGTGCCGGGATTCGAACCCTGGTCCCGGGCCGTCCTCTGCTCTCGGGTCTGCCGCCTCTAACCAGTGAGCCACACTACTTCACTGTCATGGCTGATCTCTTGGAAGTGCATGAGATACATGCAGAGCTTCTTGAAAGACAGCTCTGCCTTAATTTTTCAGCACACTCATTGTCCGCTCATTCCAAAGCAAATCGCTCTGGACCCCTTCTTGCTTGGTTGATCAAACAGGAACAGCCTGGTAGGCTGATCACACCTTTTTGTTCTTCAGGCGGAGAGCTATGGTACACACAGCTAGAAATTTATAGTGAGCTGTCAACACATTTCACGTCGCTGTATAAAGCTGGCCAACAGGCCTCGGATGAGGTGATTCGGTAATTCTTAGGGGGGTCTCCTGTTTGCAGTCCTGTCTAAAGAACAGCGAATGGATATAGATGCCACGCTAACGCTAGATGAGGTGTGAGGTACAATCAGGGCTTTGCCCTCTGGCAAGATTCCTGGCCCGATGGTCTTCCTCACGAATTCTATAAAACATATGCGGACCCCTGAGCCCCCAGCTGCTCAAAGTGTACATGGAGGTGTTCGAATCTCTGGCCCTTCCTGCCTCAATGACGGAGGCCACGTTGATTACGCTTCCCACACCGAGTAGGGATCCTACTTCCGTGGGGACGTATTGTCCTTTGTTGCTCCTAAACGGAGACTATAAGAGATTGGTGGGCATCATAGCTAATAGACTGTCACCGCTAGTACCACAAATAGTCCACCAAGACCATAATGGGTTTGTGCCTGATCGTAACACATCGCTTAACATACAGCGACTGTTCAGGATGTTGAGATGCACCATCATGGATAGGCCGACGACCGGTTGTGTCGTGCTGGACCTGGAGAAGGCCTTCGACACAGTTGAGTGGTCTTTCATGTTTGCTGTGCTCCATCGATAAGGATTTGGACCTTATATTTTAAGCCTTATTAGACTATTGTATGGGGCCCCTACGATTCGGTTGCGGTTGGGGTCTCTTTTTTCCAAACCTATTTTGATAGAACCAGGCTGCATGACAGGTATAGGGCAAGAATGCACCATATTAAAATCAATACAGCACATTCCTGCCTTCACCCAGTGCTGGTGCACAATGTGCTGCCTAGGGTCAACGCAGGCACTCTTACACCAAGGTGCAAACATGCCTGCGTTGTGAGCAGGATTGTTGCTGTGCAGGAAGGGCCACCTTCCTGCCCAAAACAATCCCCTCAGGCATTTTAAGCAATACAAAACGAGGAGCAATAAAATATTTTTCCTTGTTACGACTCCCCTGGGAAGGAGTAGCATTTTGGCACAATCCCAGGTTTACCAAAATGGTAAGTCTGGGAACGCCTTAAAGTCCATGGGTTTTCCGTGGGAAGACCCACGAAACACCCATGCAATGTCTACCTGGGGCAGAGTAACGCAACATTGCAATTTGCACAGCGTTGTGTTACTCTGGATTTATCAAGCCACTAAGGGCCTCGCAAAGTGACCTTGCGTGGCTTGATAAAGTGCATCTTGAGGGTTGCTCCACGTTGCATGGTGCAAACGGGACACAACCCCTTGATAAATATGGCCATGGACATCTACAATGACATAAAATGCATTTCAGTGGCTTATTGACTGATATTTCTGAAAACCTGACTTGATTTTAAATTCAGTGTGGTTGACGGTTCCAGCCTCATTTGAAAGTAAAAAAGAAAAAGGTCTAATTCTTGGATAGGCCAGAAGGGACCAAGCCCTATACTGTTTCAGCCTCGTCACTGGCTAAACAGGGCGTTTGCAGAGTGGCCAGCTAAGCTCAAAAATAGTTTCTCAAATGGATACCATACAACAGTTAATAAAGTGTCACAAGATAAATTTGGTAGGTGAATTATAGCACTCTTGAAATGGGGATATGTGAAGGTCACTGTATTTACCTACTGTGCTTCCTCAGTGTATCCCTGAAGAAGCTATCTCTGGCACATGCTGAGTTTTATATATCATGAATAGGTGATTATTTTCATGTTGCACTGAACTCGCCGAGCTTCTTCTCTGAAAGATGTGTTTATTTATGGGTTTTGAATGTATAACACAGTTGTTCATCTGAAAAGGAGTTTTAATTTGATTGATGTAGGCATATGCACAATCTTTCTCAGCATCATATAATTATGTGTGCAAACATGTTTTGAGCCATCCCGGATTGACCTATTTTTGATGACTCAGTTCAGTCATTGTGTAATAGCAGGAGTCCTGCCCACTCCATTTCCAGTTCACTCCTTTATGAATTTGGAATGGACTGGTCTACTGAATAATTGAAGGAAGTCTACCTCAATACAAGAGGTTTCTGATCTGAATGTGAAGGTTTACTAGGCATACATGTCATGTAATTCAATTTGTAAACACAATATTGCCCTCTGGATAGGAGTGATTTAGAGTTATTATTGGAGTTAGCAAAAAGTCATTTGTCAGCTAAAGCAACATCAGAGAATATTAAAATAGTAGAGGTTTGTTATCAAATACATACAGAACACTTTTTAGAACAGGGGGCAGTAAATTGTAAACATAAGCACCAGCATTTGTTGAAGTACATGAATTACTAGAGAAGGGTTTGCCTGGTCGTGCAGTGAAGGATGAGAACTGACTGCTAAGACTGGCACAATCCACAGTGTATGTTTATCTTTAAGGCTCTCAAATATTGTCTAGTCTAAGGATTTTTAGTAAGATCAACAAGTGTGTATCTGTTATTAAATCTGGAAGACCTCTCTAGATTCGTTTCCAACAATTCTGTAGTATATTATTGTCATGTTGATGGACACACACAGATTATGGGTGTTATTTGGCTTTACCAAGGGAAGATTGGTGGGGAATAGTTATTCCAGAGGATAGTTTTCAGTTCTCTGCAATGCCTTTAGATCATATAACTGAACATCGTGGTTCACTCGGCCTCACTAAGAAAATGAATACTTTAATGACTTTTCTTAAATTCTTTTCACTTTTTTTCACAAGGCTTACAATAAATTGTTGAAGTTAGATCTCAACATCCATATCTCCTGCAGCATATTCTAGCACAAGAATACTAGGAGTGAGAGTAGAACCCCAAAGGAAGCAATGTTAAATTAAATAGACCTATTTACATATGGACTACGTTTCCATGGAAACATTTTTTTTTTGGTTTGCTAATAGCTTTGGTGCAATTTGACGAATCTTCACAAACTTTTCTATAAAAAAATCCCATCACAACTGGTCTGTATAGAGCTAATATCTTGATTGCTTTTATGATCTGAAAATCATTTTCAATAAAACGATTTCAAGTAAAAATAAAGTCTCATCTACCTCAGCTCCTTCCTTCCTGGAAAGTTTTGGGGTGGTCCATCTATCAAAAAAAGAAAATAGAGTGATTTCTTGACTTTTTCTAAACCCCTGGTTTATGTTTTTATTTTTTGGAAAGGGAGGCATGCAGACCCTTTTCCTGAGCCTCCATGAAGCGCCACAGAATGGTGAGGGGGTGTGCGGCCCCCCTCCTACATCCTCAAAATGGACCCAGGAACCCCATCCCCTGGTCCTAAACATAAATATTAAAGGGAGGTGTGCGGGCCCCCCTCCATGAGCTGGTGATTGACCCCAGAGAACCCATCCACTGGTGCCCAATACATTGCATTATCCCAGGGACCCCATCCTATGAGAAACTGTAGAGTGTGGACCCACACCGAAAAATAATACTCCCACTTTGGCAGGAGCAAAGTAATGGAGCCAGCTCCCACCACCACCCAGTATGGTGCTGCCTGGGGAGCTGGCAGGGGCAGCAGGGGCCCTAGAGCCAGGGCCAACTGTGATTGCAGAACAGCCCTGGCAATTAGGTCTACCTCCGGGTCGGGGGAGCTTCTGCAGCTTGCTGAAACACTGCTGCTCTGTGTGATTTTGTTAGTGGGGGCGTATTTTGCAGCGCTGCAAAATTGGCCCCCACTAACAAAAAACAGTCCCACCGGGCCGAAAACCGGCCCCCACCCTTTCGTCCCACTGAGGAAACGTTTGGTGCCCGCTACAGACAGTCTGGCCCATCTTGGAGCACCCAATTTGAAACTTATTAAGAGCACCCTATCTGGGCAACGGAGTAGGGGAGCTGGCAGGGTTTATGGGGGCCTTTGGGCTTTCCCTGTGGCATCCAACATAAAAAATTATATGGGTTGCCCCATGTAGGTACAGGGGCAGCCCAGTTATTTAACAGAAAATGTAGTGCCGGCTCTTGTGTAGCCAATGGGGCCGCTTGCAGCAGGCCAGCAGTGCAGTAGGTGCCTAAGGGCTCCCTCTATTGCCCCAAACAAAAATTAAGGATGCGAGTGTCCCGGTGGGCACCCAAACAGTACAAAATAAAATAAAGAAAGAATGAATAATAAATGAGCGGTAGCCATCCATTTATTATTCAATGCTCCAGCATGGAGCCCAACTAAATGCCCTCCGAGGGCTTTTAATTTACATTTTTCTATCCTGGTGGAAGGTCCGCAGCTGGCCCCTCCGTCCGTTCCGGCACCCCCAAAATGTGTATGTTGTTGCGGCGGGCCCGGCCTTCATAGTCATCCAACTGTTGCAACATTTTGACCTGCTTTTCCTGCAATTCGCGCACCTGACTTTGGAGTTCCGACGTGTCCGCCTGCAGAGCGCCTATGACAATTTTCATTTCCTTGACCTTCTCATCCATTTTCCTGAAGTCCGCTCTCAGTAGCGAGACCTCAGACGTGACCGAATCCACGGAGGTGCGTACTCCACCTATCACCGCCATAACATCATGTAGAGTCGGCTCCGGACCCAGTGCGTGGGCTACCACCTGCCCCTCCTTCTCCGGCCTTGGTGAGTCTCCTTTTTCTCCCACTTCGTTCAATGCGAATTGCGCCAGATGTTTCTGGGCGTTCCCCTTAGATCATTTTCCTCCTGTCTGCAGAATCCAGGGCCCGCAGATAGGTGCGGAAGACACCCAGCAACACACCCTCAGCCAGTCAGCTTAGATGAGCCAAAAATAGGTACGATATTGAAAAGCACCAAGGAACCAGGTTTTATCTCATCAGGTAGTCCACCAAAGACACTGGATGACCGCAGGAGTCAGGGACCCCTACCTCCGGCACCAGGCAGATATCCACACGCTCACTTCTTTCTGATCCCCAACAGCACTTAAGTTAATATGTATTACCGCTGAGGAGTTCATCCAGCAGGGCCCCGGTTGGGAGGGCGAAGACTCACTCCAACACTTCAGACCACCAGCATAAAGTCAACAAGGGCCCGTGCACCAGCCAGGGGCCCACACCTCCAGGCACCCCCTCTTTCACCAACTGGACAGTGAGGCAGAACCAACCACACTCTTTTCTTAGCAGGTGTGCATCTGTAGCGGCCCAGGCAGTTCCTAAGTCCCAGATAAACCACAAGCGAACACTTCTCCCACTGTCCAGTGCAACCGTTATCACACCGCTACCACCGTTGCTGTTACTTACTTTGATGATGCACACATTCTATGGGAGAGGTTGCATCCCCTCCAGGTGGCTTCTGATGCCTCTCAAGCCCCCAAACAGCAATACAGCACAGGTCTCTAGGGAACCCAATCCTCAGTCCCTCCAGGCAGCCTCATAGGGAACTTCCTCGCAGCTGATACACAGCGCCGGTCTTGCAGCCAAACCTCTAGCCCCATGAGCGTACACCGCGTCACGCTCCGCCGATCCTCCCGCCGTCAGTCAGCCCAGGCCAGCACTCCAAGGCAGCCACCTATATCTGACGTCGGGAGCCCCTTCACAGCCCCTTGCCTCCTCAGGTCTACGCCGGGCCACCGCAGCACTCTGGCGAAACGCTACCCAGTCGCAATCGCCAGCTAGGCCCAAGGCCAGGGCCTCGATTTGTGGACTAGCACCCAGCGCCCCTCCGCTGCACACAGCAACAGGCAGGGCGCGTCTCAGATCCGGACGCTTGGGTCCCCCTGAGCCCCAGTCCAGCACACCTCCTCACCAAATGTCAAATGTCAAAAGCTCTTGTATAGCGCACTTATCACCAAAAGAGGTCTCAAGGCGCTTTGCAGAGGAAAGGCATTGACCTATCAGAGTGGGGACACATCGCAAGAAACTTTATTCAGGAAAAAGCCACGCCTTTAATCCCTTTCGAAACTCCAGATGGTTGGAGAGGGACAGGAGATGAATAGGCAAAGTAGGTTTTACAGTGAGGGGTCCCATATCCACCACCAGGCCGATGTCTGCATACGGTAGCCCCTCGCGTCCGCCATTTTTTCACCCGGGGCACCTTCAAGCTCAGGCTGTCTCCGCACACAGGCAACTCGACATGGGGTCCAGAAGGTCGGTCCGGGGGGGTCCAGTCAGCATGTGCCCCTCATACCAGCATAGCACTCAGTCGCGGATGGCCTTAATTATAGTAAAAGGCCGCATAAGAGAAGGAGCCTGTCTAGGCTGCGGCCATCGCGCATGGCTGCAAGCCACACCCCCATTTAGCTTCTTATTTTAATGGCTTTGCTAATAGTGGTTGGTGTCACTGTCCCCTTGACAGTGATGACTCTGGGTGTTAGGATTTGTGCACAACAAAGAGCCTGTCCCCATTCATTTCAATGGTGGCTTTGTTAACAACTTCCGTTTACACACACTTCTTCAAAGATTCTCCACTAACTCTTTTTTAGAAGGTAAGTTTGTGTGCTTGGTGTCCTTCTTTTTATTTTAAAGTATTCTTGCTTTTGCCAAGGCTTGTTTCAGTGCCACTCCTTAGATAACGTGAAAACCTTCTCGTGTTCATCCTAATATACATAAAAAATGAAGCTCTGCATGTTTCTCCAGAACAACGTGCAGCGCATGTGAACCACACCCAGCCCTGTCTATAAAAGGCAACCCCGAGCTTCACTCTGCGCGTGCGCTCGTCTTTCTCCCGCTTACCTGAGAACGGCTCCTCCCGCACTGGCGCTTCTGCTCGCTTCTGGACCTGCATCGGCATCCAAGGGCACGGTCAAAGACTCTCCTTCACCCGGCTTCAGGTTCTTCAAAATCCCGATTCCTCTTCAGACCAAACAAATCCACCTGCAAGAAAAAAGATACAGAATAGGGTCAAAGTGAACAAAATCCCTTCGAGTACCAAGTAAGTTCAAACCCATCTTTTATCGGCAAGATTCATTGTCTACTCGCTCAAGGTTTTCATAAACATTTTGGTGAAAGGAAAAACGGACATTGTTTTTTCAGGAATAGTGCACGAACTTTGGAACTTTGTGAATGAAACACAGTTTATCCTTGGAAATTTAGAGACTGGAACTGAGAAACCTTTCGCTGCAATACGTTCACTTTTAAGGACCTACTTTAATTGTTTAAAGTACTTTGATGTAAAAGTACCGAATCCATTTTATAGAAATCCTGGGCATGTGTGCAAGTGAGTGTGTTCATTAGCCTTACTGATCATTAGCCATTCTGATTTTAGTTATAGGAGGAAGAGGATGTAACCCTGATCACAATGTTCCATTTAGTTTTATAGCAACTTCGCAGAATAGAAGGAACATCCCATCCCAGAGCATTGAAAAATACCACAGCCTGAAGGCTAGAGACCAGGATTAGAGAGGTACTTAACAGCACACTATAAAGAGAAGGAAAGGTCAGGTAAATTGTTAGGGAAAGGTTGATGATTATCTGTTCTGTTTATGTTTTTACTAGGCACCAGATTCCAAAGAAGTCTGACCGAGTCGCATATTATTTCTACTCTCCAGCAGTAAAAAATACAGGAACGGGTTTGTCTCTCTCTTTTTTTATTTTATCCACTTCCCCCTCCCCGAGGATTCTGGTTCTTGTACACTGTGAATAACTAGTGTGCTGGAGCAAGCAGTTTCGGGATGGGGTCGAACAGTCTTCAATATCCAGCAGAACTGACTGGATATTCAGGTGAGCTGGGCTCTGACAGTGGGTGTGTATCAACTCACAATATTGGCTAGCTGGCGAAGTACACACCAGGTTCTGGTACTCCTTATAATCCATGGATGCCCTCCACTGGAAGGATTGCACGCACCTTCTCCTCCCAGGAAGTGAAGAGCGCAGGTTTTGCAGGAGGGCCATAGCCGATCCGCTGGCTCAGGGCATGGTCGCTAGCAATCCCCTTCTTGACCCTCCTTCGCACATCATAGTACCTGTTCCTGATATCGTCCATTGTGCACAGGCAAAGTGCTTGAGCGTTTACCTTGTTGACAATCCTCTCCCACATCTTGTTTTTCTGGGACGGGGGTCTGTTGGACTAAGGTTCCAATTAACTGTGGCTCAACTCTGAGAATTTCATCTACCACGACTTCCAACTCCTTCTCAATGACCTTTGGATTCTTCTTTGGGGGCATGGTGCTATTTAGTGGTGGAGATGGATGTGTGGGGGAGTGTGAAGATGGGTGTGTATGAGTAAATGTGTGTGTGTTGTGGTGAACAGGTGCTAGTAGTGTACAGGTTGTGTGGTGAATGAGTTGTGAGTGTATGCATCAGTGCAATGTAATGGTGGTATGTGCAGGCAGTTCTGTTGAGGTAGCAAAGATTTTGACCCTTAATATAGGTGTACTTATTTTGAATCTCCTTCACTTTATTTATTTATTTTTATTATTTTTTTTAACATTGACAATGCTTTTTTGGACTTATTCTGTCTATTTATATTGTATTTTGTTGCGCATAACCGAAACATTCCTTTGACTGCACCAGATGGTTGTTCATGTATTGTCAGGGTGGTCCGAGTCTGTCCTAATGACTCAACGCTATGTTCCAGCGTTCACGTACAAGTGGTTCGCATCGGACTTTTTTCCAGAGGAATCGCACCCACGGATTCATTTCCGTACGAGTCGATCATCAATATTGTTCTCTGTGCGAGTCATTTGTATTTGACACGCATTGCATCGTACTCTGCCGTTCGGACAGCGAAAGTATGAGTCGTTCGGAAACCATTCTGGCTCTGTGTCCTTGGGAGTGATTTCCGGATGGAATCGGAATTGGGCACTTATTCTTTAAACATGCGGTTGAGGAACTGTGATTGGTTAGATTAAAAGGTAACCTCTCTCCTGGGTAAATAGCATTGTCCTATGGTCTAGGGTGACTTAACCAGTTTTGTGTTTAGGCTGTCTCTTGTTTGTTTCTGTGTGAGTAATGCACTGCCTGGCTAAATCATAATTCTTCCCCCAAACATCTGCTGTGCTTATGGTTCTAAATCTATAGACAGAATGCTGCTTCAACATTTTATTTTAATTATGTAGCTTCTGCTGCCTGATTACAATGCAAGCCATTCCCATGCATAGCCTGAGGAGTGGTGATGTATAAACTAGGCCGAATGCGGTTCACCAGTCACTCCATTACTTGGCATGGAAACACGGAAACTAGTGCTGTTAAAACTTCTCCTTCTGATGTGGAATAGTTTTCAAGTTGGTTCTGAGTTGCATGCCCTGAAAAATGAACCAATGTAAACCGAAATACTTGTCATTTTTAATTGTAATTAGAAGTGCCACGTCATATGCAGCCTGTGTATCTCAAACCCCCGCTTCACACTTCTTTAATGCTTAGATCAGATATTGATCTCCAAGGGCTTAATTTACCTAAATACCATGGGAAGTAGAAGTGACATCACACATACTCCACCCCACCAGAACATTCACAGGTTTGACACCAGGGTCTGTGCATAGCCACTTAGATGCCCGCTATTTACTTCTAATTGGGTGGGATAAAGCCTTTCCATAAAGTAAACAGGCATTAAGGCACAAACTAGGGTTAGCAGCTGCTATCAATTCTACCCTTAATTAGCATTCTTGTTTAAGACTCCTATGTACACATATTCAGTAAAAATGCATTTCAAATGAGCCATTTAAATGCAGATCCTACTTAGGAGCATAAAACATTGGAACAAGTATAGCAAACAAATAGTCTAGCAGTGCTTTGCTACAAAATAATTGTGCCCGCCGCCATTACCTGCCTTGACACTGCTGAGTCACAGGGAGGACTTCCCAGCTGTCGTAAGACCAGGTGGGAGATTGGTAGGTGCACTGTGGTGGGACCGGCCACCCATTTTCATAAAAAATATTTTAAAAGTAGTCCCAAAACCAATCATGATAAGGTTTAGCAGTGGTTGGCCTGTGCTCTCAGGGAGGGCAATGGAAGAGGCATGAGATATGAATGCCCTTGACAAATGGCAAAATGGAGCAATGATGGTGCCAGAAAATGACAAGCTTATGGGCGGACAGAAGCCCTTAATGTAGATACCCTTGACCCTGTCACCCGGCAGGCAGGTCGCTCCCCTCACCGCCACGCAGCCCCCTGTGTGTCCTGGTATCTGCCGCCACTGCTGCCCGAGTTAGCCGCCTGTTCCTCGGCTTCCACGGTATTGCCTGTCTCCTGTATCCTCTTGACTGTATTAACCCCTGCGCCACCTTTCTCTTCCTGTACCACTGCTCTTGTTTTGGCCGTGATTGTAGTGACCCCTATGCCACCTTTTTCTCCTCCTGTACTCCTGCTCTTGTTTTGCCGTGATTGTATTGACCCCTGTGCCACCTTGTCTCTTCCTGTACGCCTGTGCTTGTTTCTGCCGTGTTTGTATTGACCCCTGTGCCCCTTTTTCTTCTGTCCCCTTTGCCTCTGTGTCCCCGCTGTTTCCCTTCCCGCCGCTGTGTCCCAGCGGCCCGCCCTCTTTAATTTCATTGGCCGCCACGCTCCCACCTCCCAGCTGCTCCTCCCTCCCTCTGCCCCCCATATGGAGGCCGCGCAGCGGCCGCGCCGCTGGCGCGCCAAAGGCAAGTCTGTCTGCGCCTGTCTGCGCCTGGACCGCGCCCAGCACCAGAATCCCTGGCACCCGCCAGGGCCAGGGAACCCAGCTGAGATACGACTCCGCCGCCCTCCACGCACTCAACACCAGAGGAACACCCGCCTGCTACCGAGCCACCCCAAAGAGAACCCACGGACCCTTCACCTGTCAAGCCTGCAAATGCACCTGCCTGCGAACCTGCAGACCACCTACCGGCCCTCGCGACAATAACCACCTCAAGTGCATCCTCCTCAAAACACGCTCTGTCCACAAGCACGCGGTCGAACTGTGGGACCTCCTTGACACAACAGCTCTGCACGTCGCCATCCTCACGGAAACCTGGATGAACGCCTCCTCGGCCCCCGACATCGCCATAGCCATCCCGGACGGCTACAAGATCACCCGGAATGACCGCGTCAACCAAACCGGAGGAGGAATCGCCATTGTCTACAGGAACACCATCAACATTACGACCGACGCCGAAGACACACTCTCCGCCGCCGAACACCTACACTTCCAGATTCACACCGACCCCAAGACCACCCTCAGAGGAACGCTCATCTACAGACCCCCGGGCCCACACACACAATTCAGCGAAACCATCACCGACTTCATCAGCCCGTACGCCCTCAACTCACCAGAATACATCCTCCTAGGGGACCTGAACTTTCACCTGGAGAAAACCATCGACAACAACACCACCACCCTGCTCGACAACCTCGACAACCTCAGACTCAAGCAACTAGTGAACACCCCCACCCACATCGCTGGCCACACGCTCGACCCAATCTTCTCGGCCAGCAACCACGTCTCCTTCAGCCACTCCACCGGACTACACTGGACCGACCACAGATGCTGCCCCTTCAACTTCAAAAAGAATACATCCCACCACCGCAGGCAACTAATCACCCGCAGAGGCTGGAGAAAAATCACCACAGACCAGCTCCTCTCATCTCTGAGCCAGAACCCACCAGCCAACACGGCTGACACCAACGGCGCAGCCCACAAACTCACACAGTGGATCACCAACTGCGCTGACGACCTCGCACCACTGAAGAACCCCCCAGGCACGACCAGCAACAGGAAAACCTTGTGGTTCACAGACGCCCTCAAAGACTCAAAATAATTCTTCCGAAACCTCGAAAAAGCCTGGCGCCACGAACAAACCACATGAAAGATGACAGCCCTCAAGAACGCTACCCGCAAACACCACCAGCTGATACGCACCACCAAAAGGACAGCATTCAAAGAGCGGCTAGACAACAACACCCACAACAGCAAGGAACTCTTCAACATCGTTAAAGAGCTCTCCAACCCCAGCGCCAGCAACAACGACATCACACCATCACAAGAACTCTGCAACTCTCTCACACGTTCTTCCACCGAAAGATCGCAGACATACATGACATCTTCGCCCCAGACTCCGCCTCCAGCAACTGAACCAGTGACCCCCAACACCACCCTCAGCGCCTGGACCCCCATCAGCACTGAAGACACCACCAACGTCATGAACTCCATCCACTCTGGCTCCCCCTCGGACCCATGCCCCCATCATATCTTCAACAAAGCCAACACCATCGCACCCCATCTCCGGATCATCATAAACAGCTCCTTCATGTCAGCCACCTTCCCAAGGAGTTGGAAGCATGCAGAAATCAACGCCCTCCTTAAGAAACCCACAGCGGACCCCAAAGACCTCAAGAACTTCTGCCCCATCTCTCTTCTCCCCTTCCCAGCCAAAGTCATCGAGAAGACCGTCAATAAACAGCTGACTGCTTTCCTCGAGGCAAACAACTCACTCGACCCATCCCAGTCCGGATTCCGAGGCAACCAGAGCACCGAGACTGCCCTCATCGCAGCCACCGACGACATCAGGACCCTGATGGACAATGGAGAAACAACTGCCCTCATCCTCCTAGACCTCTCGGCAGCCTTCAACACCATATGCCACTGCACCCTAATAACCGCCTCTTCACCACTGGGATCCAAGGAAAGGCCCTGAACTGGATTACCTTGTTCCTCTTTGACAGAACACAGAGAGTCCGCCTCCCTCCCTTCTGCTCAGAGGCCACCAAGATCATCTGCGGCGTACCCCAAGGCTCCTCGCTCAGCCCAACCCTCTTCAATATCTACATGAGCCTCCTCGCCGCCATCGCACGCAAACACAACATCAACATCATCTCCTATGCCGACGACACCCAGCTGATACTCTCCCTCACCAAACCAACCTCCAGGAAGGAATGAAAGATGTCGCAGATTGGATGAAGCTCAGCCGCCTGAAGCTGAACTCGGACAAGACGGAGGTCCTCATCCTCGGAAAATCCCCATCCGCCTGGGACGACTCCTGGTGGCCGTCAGGACTGGGCTCCTTGCCGACACCCTCGGACCACGCACGCAACATAGGATTCATCCTGGACTCCTCCCTCACGATGGCCAAGCAAGTCAACGCTGTCTCGTCCTCCTGCTTTAACACCCTGCACATGCTCCGAAAAATCATCAGGTAGATCCCCATCGAAACCAGAAAAACCATCACCCAGGCCCTAGTCACCATCCGACTGGACTACGGAAACGCCCTATATGCGTGAACCCCCGCCAGACTTCAGAAACGACTACAACACATACAGAACGCCTCCGCACGACTCATCCTCGACATCCCTCGCCGCAGCCACATATCCGCCCACCTGAGAAACCTGCACTGGCTCCCCGTCAACAAGAGGATCACATTCAGGCTCCTCACCCACGCACACAAAGCACTCCACGACAGGGGCCCCGAATACCTCAACAGCAGCCTCTCTTTCTACACTCCCACTCGCCAGCTCCGCTCCACCGACCTCGCCCTCGCCACCGTCCCACGGATTCTCAGAACCACCGCCGGAGGAAGACCATCTCCTACCTGGCAGCCAAGACATTGAACTCCCTCCCCGCAAACCTACGAATGACCCAGGACCATTTCACCTTCAGGAAACACCTCAAGACCTGGCTGTTCGAGCAGTAGCAGCACCCTCCCCCCTTCAGCCCCTTGAGACCCTCACGGGTGAGTAGCGCGCTCTATAAATGTCTTGATTGATTGATTGAGATACAGCATGTCTCTCTTCTAGACAGTGCATGCGTGCCGTCTAGAGCTGAGAGCTAAAAATGAGATTGAGATGATCAACAACATAGAAAGTAATGACTTGTTATAATCAATCAGTGTACTAATTGATGTTTTCTATTGTGTACTAATTCAGAACCTAAAACCCACACTTAGGGCCTCATTAGGACCGCGGACGGACTTGCGTCCGTCCGCGACCCCAGAGCATGCGGAGTTCCCTCCTGTGCAATTAGGATGTGACCGCCACCCTGGCGGTCATATCCTCTATTTTTATCATTGCGGCGGGTGTGGCTTCAAGCTGCACCCGCGGCAATGTTAATGTTAATGTTAAAAATGCAGGTGTTGCTTTTGTATGCAGAAAGAGGCAGGCACCGCGCGGTGCCTGCCGCTTTCCGCATACAAATGCAGGGGGGTACCATAGGTACCCCCCATGTGCACCCCTCACCCCCCCTTCACCTAGGGGGCCCGCAACGGGCCCCCGCAGTGAAGTTACACATGCTTTTCCACGGCGGAAAACCCGCCGCGTAAAAGCATCTGAAACAGGCCATCCTAATATGGCGTACGGTGTCTGACAGACACCGTCACCATATTAGAGCTTTTCCACCGCGGTTGTAAGCCAGCCGCGGCGGAAAAGCTGCGGACCAAACCAGGACCCACCAGCCATCCTAATGTGGCGGTGGGTCTTTGGTGGGTCCGCTGCGGATTTTCCGCATCCTCCGGGCCGGCGGTGGCTTCCGCCGGCCCAGAGGATGAGGAAAATCCGCAATCCTAATGACCCCCTAAATGGGCTAAAGTCTAACTTAAGTGTATGCCATATTTATTCTTATGTTCTTCAGCAATGAAAACAGCAGGTGCCATATTTGCGTAGTGAAGGCACTAAACACCAAACTTTCAGTAAATCTGATAACTTTATAACAATTGTTTAACCACTCTGCTTTAAATACATTTATCTTAAACTTCGCAACAAAAAATGAAGGGACAATCGGTATGTCATTTATCTGTTTAGTGCTAAAAGAATCTTTGCTGCTCCAGTAAAAACTATATAAATAGGACAAAAATGAAGAAGTCTATTCCAAAATCACTGTTATATATAAATAACGTATTTATAGGATAAAAAGCATTCAAAGATGTTTTTCTTTAGAATTTAACATAAAAATATGCTCTAGAGTTACGTTTTTGTAAAAATAGAGGAACCTCATTTTTTTTAAAGCAGATTTGTTTGCCATTTGAGTCATACACAGTTCTTGTGGGTTCACATGAAGATGGTTACATATTCATATAAGTATGTTGCAATGTTCTTCAAAAATAGAGGAACCTCATTTCGCACTTTTTGTGCTAATCATGTAATAAAAGCTAAAAATAGCTCATTTTGTACTTTCATTTTCTCCAATCTTTTACTTTTGAAAAGTGAACATAAAGTACTTTGCCAGGTTCTGCACGCCCAGGGTAAACCATATCTTGATCCTGTGCAAACGTTTTCAAAAGCAGCACACACACAGCAAAAATATGTATTATTTCGGTTTTTTGAACTAGAGACATGTTTCTATAATTTGATCCTTTGTTATTTCTTCAGAGGTTCTTGTATATTGACCTGATCGGAATGAAGCCTCAGTTACACCAGCCAGTAAATACATGTCAGTGTTAAAGACATGCTATGGAAAACATTTTACATGGACTAATGAATCAGTTTTGTTCATGGATAGAGATTTACACATCTCCCATAGCATACATTTACATTTCTTTTCTATTTACAAATTTAAATTTGAATTTGAATTTAAAAACATTTATTGAGCGCACTTTTAACGAGCGGTTTCATGGCGCTTTCCAGGTTACGACCCGCAGTAGCAACAGAAGAGAGGCAGCGAAAGCTAGGGAAAAAAGAAAAGTTTTGAGGTTTTTTCGGAACTCTATGTAGGAGGGTAAAGTGCGAAGTCGCACAGGGAGAGAGTTCCAGAAAGCTGGGGCGAGGACCGCAAATTTTGCTCCACCAGCTTTCTTCTTTTTGAAACGGGGGGTGACCAGGAGTGCCATATGGGAGGAACGGAGTTCTCTACACGGCAGGTAGGGCTTGATGGCTGAGCATATAAACTCAGGAGCGGTACCCATCCTGGCCTGATAGGTGAGGCAGCCAAGTTTGAATAAAGCTCGCTCTCTTACAGGCAACCAGTGTAATGCCTGTAGCAAAGGGGTAGCGCGGTGAAATTTAGGCAGGCCATAGATCAGGCGAGCAGCCTGATTCTGCACTAGTTGCAGGCGGTGGATGGCGTAGGCCGGCGCGCCATTGTAGATTATGTTACCATAATCAAGGCGCGAGAGCACCATTGCCATCACGATGACTTTTAGTGCCGTTAGGGAAAAGAAGCGAGAGATCTTCCTGATAGTCCTAAGGGAAAAGAAACAGGAGGACACCACTGAGCTAACTTGGGAGTGAACAGAAAGTTGTGAGTTGAGAAGAATCCCAAGGGTTTTGACTTTGGGGACCGGGAGTGGGGGAACACCAAGTGATGGGGGCCAATAGGAGGGAGACCAAGGACTGCAACCACCTCCGGTCAAGACCAACTCCGTCTTGTCCGGGTTGAGTTTGAGGTGGTTGCAGTTCATCCAGTCCTGAATGAACAGCATAACTGTTTGAACATTCTGGGCGGATGAGGGGGAATGGGAGAGGTTGAAAATTAGCTGGAGGTCATCGGCGTAATTGAACACCGTGACCTCGAGCTGCTGCAACATAAAAATGAGGAGATAAATGTATAAATTAAACAAAAGAGGGGAAAGTGAAGAGCCCTGGGGAACACCACACTCCACCTTACGGGAGGCAGCAGTGAAGCCGTCTAGGTGGACCGCCTGAGCCCTCTCGCTCAGGAAGGACTCGAGCCATGAGAAGGCTAGGCCCTCTATGCCCGCCTCCCTGACACGGGTGAGGAGGATGGAGTGGTCCACCGTGTCAAAAGCGGCGGACAGATCTAAAAGGATGAGGGCTTGCGAGAGGTTGGTGTCGATGCCTTCACGTAGCCCATCCATCACTGAGATCACCACCTTCTCCGTAGAGTGGAGGGGCCGAAAGCCCGCCTGACAAGGGGAGAGGCAGTGATTTGTCTCGACGTGGGTGCTCAGGATGCTGGTGACATGGGTTTCTAAAACCTTTCCCAAATAAGGCAGGAGAGAAATGGGACGATAGTTAGAAGGGGATGAGGGATCGGCGCCGGCCTTTTTTAGGATTGGGATGACAACCGCAGATTTATGGAAATTAGGAACAACACCATTACTAAGTGAATCATTGAAGAGTGTGAGGGGCGGGGTAGGACAAGCTAGAAAGATTTCTTTAAGGATGTGAGCGGGGCCAAAATCCAAGGGGGAGCCCGACTTCACCCGTTGGAGCAGTGGGAAGAGTGTGTCAGTGGTCAAAAGGGGAATATTGGTTAGTTTGGAGACAGTGGAAGGGGGGGAGGGATTGATGAATGTGGGTGAAGGGAGAGGGATGTTAGTTTTAATTTTTGCGACCTTCTCAATGAAAAACTCATTGAGCGAGTTGCAGAGAGATTGAGAGGGAGGGATCATAGCCGTAGCTCTGTCAGATGAGGCCAGTTCATGCACAGTGGCAAAGATTTCTTTTGACTGGGACTCCGCTGCCAGTATCCTGTTAGAGTAAAACTCAGTTTTGGCATCAAGGATGCCTTTTTTGTAAATCTGAAGAACAGATAAGTAGGTGGTTTTTAGCACAGGACAGTACGCTCTTCTCCATGCTCGCTCGGCTCTCCGTGCGTCCAATTTCTTCACCTTAAGATCTGAGGTGAACCATCGGTTGGCTGCATGGGCCCGCTTGACCGTAATTCGTCTCAGGGGAGCGAATTTGTCGCCCGCTTGAGTCAGCCAGTTGTTGATGGTGGCCAGCTGAGCTGGGGCTGCAAGGCCTGAGAGGTCGGGGCTGGTTTTAGCCAAGGACGAGCAGAGGGACAGCATATCGGCTTTGCCCCATTTCCTAGCCCAGATGTTCTTAGGGAGCAGGGGTTTAGCCTCAGGGGCTAGGGCAAGGGAAAAAGAAATAAACGAATGATCTGACCAGGGGCAAGGGGAAATGATGGGAGGTGTTGTGGGGATGTTCAGAGTCCAGATCTGGTCCAGCGTGTGACCCTGTATATGAGTGGAACTGTGAATATGGGATATAAAATTAAGGCTGATCATGAGATCAGTGAACTCCTTAGAGAGGGAGCTTTCAGCAGGATCATTTGGCCAGAAGTTGAGGTCCCCTAGGACTAACACTGACGAATTATTTATCGCCAGTGTAGCCAGGAGATCTTGGAGGCTGGAAACAAAAGAAGGAGTGGAATGGGGGGGGCGGTAGATAAGAACAGAGGTCAGAGGGGTCTGATAGGAAGTCGAGCGTGTTACCAGATAATCTACTTCAGGAATGGGAGGGAAGGGAAGGATCTGATAATGAAGGTCAGTGTGAGCTATCAAGGCCACTCCTCCGCCCCTCCTGCCCTCCGGACGGTCCGCTCGAATGGCAGAATATGAGGGGGGCAATGCAGCTAGAACATTGGGCAGGGAATCAGCCTTGAACTAGGTCTCCGTTAAAAACAGGAGATCAGGTTCATGTGTGTCGATGTAATCAAATAGCTCGCACTGATGGTTGACCGCTGACCTAGTGTTCAGAAGCGTGGCCGCTGTATTAAATACCGGAGTATGGAGGGTAAAGGGAAGGGAGGGAATAAGCGGGGGTCAACTGAGATATAATCGGGGGTGGTGTACAAGAGGGGAGGGAAAACAAACCAAGATGAGTCAGATGATTGGTAAGAGAGGGTCCAATGGTACCAAGGTTCCAATATGAGCAGGGCTGGGATGATGAGTATGTAAGTAGAGGGGTATAATGGGGTGCCCCTAGCCCCTGCCGGCCGCGGACGGGCGCAGACGGGCTTAACTCAGGCGCAACTCCGGCGTGCCATCGTCGCGCTGGCCATTGCAATTTCAAGCCAAACTCCACCCCCAGCTAGAGCGCAATAAATATATACATTGTTTATAATAGTAATTTATTAAATTTGGAAATATTTTTGTTAATTTTGTAAATTTGCAATTATTTTAATTGTATTTAATACTTTATTTGTGTATTTTATGTGTTTTTTTAGGGACGTGATATTGTGTTATTAGGGGATATGGGTGGGGAATGTTTTAAAATAATTTGTGATTTTTTATAAATATGCAAAAAAAAATATTACATTTCCAGAATGTTTGTTTAGAAATTAAAATATAAATTTCTAATGTATTTAATTTTTTTAGGAACAGGATGTTGGGTTAATAGGGGATAAGGGTGGGTAATGTATTAAAATAATTAGTATTATTTTATAAAATATGAATTTAAAAAAAATAAAATTGTTTCGAAATTTAAATACAAATTTTGAATTTATATAAAAATTTTAGGAACGGGATGTTGGGTTAATAGGGGATAAGGGTGGGGAGTGTTTTAAAATAATAAATAATATTTTAGAAAATATAGATAAAAAATAAATAATTTTTTAAATATATTTAGATTTTTTTTTTTAAATTAATGTCGATTTTTTTTTATTTGTATAATTAAAATCAAAAAATGTCTAACGGGATGTTGGGTTAATAGGGGATAAGTGTGGGGAGTGTTTTAAAATATTTAGTAATAATTTTAAAAAATGAAATAAAAAAAGAATTTTTGGAATAATTTTATTTTTAAATGTAATTTGCAAATTGTAGATATATTTATGAAATATTTATCATATAAAAACATTTTTTTATTAAAATTAAAATTTTATATAATTTTTTTTTAAAAGTACTTTTATAAAATTTCAAAATTATAATGATTAAATTATGAATGGGATGTTGAATTAATAGAGGATAAGAGTGTGGCGTATCTAAAAAATAATAATGATAGAATTATATATAATTATTAATTTTAACATTTCTAAAATATATTTTCCAAAAAGTAAATTTTATGAGAGCAAACAATAATTATTAAATTTAAAAAATATATTTTTAATAAATATAGTTAAAAACAAATCCTGAAATATGTATTTTTAATAATTAGATTTAACAATAATGTTGACAACAATAATTTGAATTTTTAATGCATTTCATAAAACATTAACTTATTTTTTTACTATTTTAGAATTTTAAAAAATATACGTTATAGTTTGGGTTATTGTTTATTAGTTGGACGGTGTCCAGCTTCTAATCAGACTTTCATTTGACTGGAGTTGGAATAGTAAATTAGATTGGGTCAGTGTCCAACACCTTCCCTGACTTTCATCTAACTGGAGTGGGAATAGTAAATTAAATTGGGTCAGTGTGCATCATTTTCAATGAATTTTACTTGACTGCAGTAGGTAAAGTAAGTTATATATGTTTCATATTTTAGTTAGAAAAGTAATGTAAAAAAAGTTATGTTGTGACATTATAATTGCAGATTAAGGGGCCTATATAAAAATATATACAGTTTATTTTTTATTTTTATTTTTTATAACATTTTAAAGATTTATTAACAATCATTATCACTCTTAGAAATAGTTTGCAATTGTTTTGATTAAATATTTATTTAATAATGTTAATATATAATATATATTAATTTTAATAATTATATATATTTTTACTTTTATATTAACAGAAAATAGAAAACAGGTAAATAAGGGGCACATTATGATGACGGCGGACTTTGTCTGCCCGTCATCATAGTGGAAAACGGGACCGCCCGCTATAAGGGCGGGGGTCCCGCGGGGGGAATTAGGATGTGCCCGCCACAGTGGCGGGCACATACTGTATGTTTGGCATTGTGGCGGGCGGTGCTCTCTGCACCTCCCGCCACAATGCCAAACAAGCATCACAGCATTTACATAATGAAAGCGGCAGGCACCGCGCGGTGCCTGCCACTTACATTATGCAAATGCAGGGGGGTACCATAGGTACCTCCCCGTGTGCCAGCCCCCTTTGTCCTTCACTCTGGGGGGCCCACAGGGGCCCCCCAGAGTGAACACCGCATGCCTTTCCGTGGCGGCATTGCCGCTGCGGAAAGGCATAGTAAAATGCCCATAGTAATATGGCAGGCGGTGTCTAGAAGACACCGCCACCATATTACTCGTTTTCCCCCCCGGTCGCAAGGCGACCGGGGCGGAAAACATGCGGGCCGTGTTTTACACCGCCAGGGTTCCCCCCGCCATCCTAATATGGCGGGGGGGAATTGGGCATTGGATGTCGGGCGGATTGCCTCCGCCAGGGTGGCGGTGGCCACCGCCACCCTGGCGGAGCAAATCCGCCCGACATCATAATGGGCCCCTTTATGTTTGCTATTTTTCCATGCTTGATAAATATTTTATAAACATTGATATACATAAAATAGATTGTCAATAATAATAATTACTATTTGGTATTAATTATTAATATGAATTTACTAAGGTTATTTATTTATAAAGTAATTTTTACAGAAATAGAAAAAACTAAATCATACATACAGTCAGGTACAATGGTTGATATGTATTTTTAAAACATGTACATAAATAGACAATATTATTAATATTAATAATTAATATTTCATATTAATTAATGTTATTAATTTACAAAGGTTAAATATTTATAAGGTAATTTTTCAATTAACAGAAACATTTATTGCATATATTCACTCAAGTGTAATTCTTAATATGTATTTATTTACAATTTACATACATAAAATGATTAATAATAATAATTAATAATATGTTATTAAGTATTATTATTAATTTACAAATGTTAAATAATTATATAGTCAATCTTAAAGTAACACACAAATGTAAATTATATATACATACTGAAGAGTATTTTTTATATGTATTTATTAGGCTTTTTTTACATATTAAATAAAGTATTAATAATAATTAATAATATGTTGTTATTAATTATTATTAATTTACCAAGGGTAATTAATCATATATTAATTTTTAAAGTAATAGAACATTGTTTATAATATTTAAAGTCCAGTAGCATGTTTTATTTTTCTTTATAATATGGTATTTTATATGTTTAAGTTTCTATTATGGATCCAATGGGACTATTTTTTAAACGCGTAATGTTATTTTGCTTCATTCAGGACTGGAGAAGCTCGCAGTTGGATGCTGCGTCGCGTTGAGAAAGGTAAGGTGTTAGAGAGTAGTAATGTTTGAGTGTATTTGGGAGGTGTGTAGTTTTACTTTAGTTATTTGGTCTTGGTTTTTGTATGTATTAGGTGTTCGTTGTTTTTTACGGAGGTGTCTTTAGTTTTTTAGGCCTAGTGTATTTTGTATGTTTTAGTAAAGATATCTTTATTTTAATGTTTTACATCAATGTTAATGTATTTTTTTAAATGTTTGGGGTTTTTGTGTGGGTGGGTTTGTTTTTGATATTTTTTACAGGTTCCTGTTTTTCGTGGTTTCGTTCCGGAAAAGGATGCGTTTTTTTTTTTGAGAGAGAAGAGTGTATTAGTTCATTAAACTAATCTTTTTATACTCTCTTTCGTTTTTTCGTGGTTTCATGGAGCGATTCTAAAGTTTTTAAACTATTTTTCGGGTTTTTAAGGGTTTTGAATTAATGTTGGAGAAGATCATGCATGTTTTTTTAACTAAAAGTGTGTGTATGTTACTTTAATTAATAAAGTTACCACACTAAGGGGCCTATTAGGATGACGGGTGGACTTTGACCGCCTGTCATCCTAGCGGGGATTGGGACCGCCCGCCATTAGGGCGGGGGTCCCATAGGGGGTATTAGGATGTGCCCGCCACAGTGGCGCGCACATCCTGCATTTTTAGCATTGTGGCGGCGGTGCTCTCAGCACCGCCCGCCACAATGCTAAAAATGCATTACAGCATTTGCATAAACAAAGCGGCAGACACCGTGCGGTGCCTGCCGCTTTGTTTATGCAAATGAAGAGGGGTACCACAGGTACCCCCCGTGTGCACCCCCCACCTCTCCTTCACTCCGGGGGTCCGCAGGGGACCCCTAGAGTGAAGACCGCATGCCTTTCCGTTGCGGCATCGCCGCCGCGGAAAGGCATCGCCAGAAGCCCATTGTAATATGGCAAGGCAACCGGGGCGGAAAAGCGGCGGACAGTCTTTCCGTCCGTCGCGGTCCCCCCCCACCATTCTAATATGGCAGGTGGAATTCAGGAGAGGATGTCGGGCGGATTGCCCCCGCCAGGCCGGCGGAGGCTACCGCCAGCCTGGCGGGGGCAATCCGCCCGACATCCTAATGGGCCCCTTTGTTTTCTTTGGGTTTTCTGGAGCAATTCTTCTATTTTTTTTACTATTTTTCGGGTTTTTAGGGATTTTGAATTTCTGCTGGAGAAGAAAATGCGTTTAAAAAAAAATAAAAGTGTGTGTATGTTACTTGAATGAATAAAGTTACCACACTTTTTTTTATCTGGATTTCCTGGAGCGTTTTTTGCTGTTTTTTCATTTTTTCGGGTTTTTTCGTGTTTTGACTATTTGGATTTGTGTTGGAATACCAGTGGAGTACCTGGATTACAAGTTGTTGGATTACATATTCAACTGCTACATGAATTGTAAGTATATTTATTTTATAATATTTGGGTTGGAAATGTTATTTTAATTGTGTTTGATATTTTGTATATTATAAGAAATATTATTTAATTGTCTATATATATTTATTTAATGGACATAAATATGTATGACAGTTATATAATATTTTTTAAACTATAATTTTTTCTGTTGGTTAACAGATTATTTTGTAAATTATTGAGTATTGTTTTTTGAGCGTAGGTAACTTACAGGAGGCTTTTGGCTATTAGAGATAGGTAGTCTAGGCCTCATATAGAAGGATATAGGGTGACCTGACTTTGAAGTAGTTTAAACATTTGTTTAGTTTGTTTGGTTAGTTTAGGTCCTATTTGGGTTACTGATTGTTGTATGCGTAGCTCTTGGTGACTCTGTTCTTTTTGTAAAGCTTGTATTAGTGTTTGTACAGTAGGTTTTCCTCTGCTAGTGGTTGCTTGGAAGGCATTGTGCCATCCTTCTACATGGTTGTTAGTTTTTGCTTCTTGGTTTAGTGTGCTTAAGTAGACATTCTAACAAGCAATGTGAAATTTTGGTTGGCGTCTATGTCCAGATCGGTGTAGCCTTCCCACCCATGTATCCTCGAAGTAGTCTAGGAGTGGTGCTAGTTTATCTTCATATTTTTTGTAATATGGGATATCTATTAGTGTGCTATAATGTTCTGCTACGTCAGTGACAGGGACATATGCTAGGGCAATTCATTTTTTTACTTGGTAGGCAAAAGTGCTATCTGTAGCATAGTGTATGCTTAATGTAGAATTTTGGAGATGTCTCAAAATGCTTTGGTTGAAATGGTAATAGCAACCTTGGATTGCTGTTTGTGGAAAAGTTTTTTAAGATACTATTTATCATTGCCAGTTCGAAATCAATTATTATTTTCTGTGGAAAATAATTATTGGTTTCCTGTTTTATTGTAATTAGTACTTCTGTGTAGGTATTTTGTTGTTTGTTTGGCAATAGGCAGTAGATAAATGGTATGTTAGAATGATGGTATAATCCATGTATGGTGTAGAGCTGGAAAAATGGTTTTAGCCATGTTTTAAAAGTCCCATCCATCATCCAGTGTTGGCAGTGTTGTAATTTTCTTATATTGTTTGCAGTAGCAAACATTGTAATTCTGTTGGAAGGGCATTTGTTGTCAAAAAGTAAGAATTGTTCCTTATTGTGAGTTACACTTAGTTCAGGAGGAATGACAACTTCTTCTAGGGTTGTAGGATTAGGTTGAGTA
Organism: Lissotriton vulgaris; assembly: GCF_964263255.1. NCBI lineage: Eukaryota > Metazoa > Chordata > Amphibia > Caudata > Salamandridae > Lissotriton > Lissotriton vulgaris. The sequence continues at coordinate 1,401,099,849 of NC_141696.1, forward strand.
GTTGTTACTCTTTTTTGTCTTGCAATTGTTCTTTTTAGGGAATCAATTGAGGGTAGTTGTCCCGAAGCATGTTGAGGAACTTTTAAGAGTTCCTCTTTTAGTATTTGAGTTGTAGGTTTTTCAGTACCTGTACTTGGTTCTATTATGCTTTCAAGGGCCTCTCTGACGTCTATCTCCGTGACATTGGGAGGGTGATTATGTTCTTTTGTAGACAGTACACTAGCTTCTTCAGTTGTAGCTCTACCATAAATTCATTTGAGTAGTATTTACAACATTTCCAAAACACTTTGGAGGTCATTAGGATGGCGGGCGGACTTTACCCGCCCGCCATCCTCACGGGGATTGGGACCGCCCGCCACAAGGGCGGGGGTCCCGTGGTGGGGATTATGATGCGCCCGCCACAGTGGCGGGCGCATCCCTCATTTTTAACATTGTGACGGGCGGTGCTCTCTGCACCTCCCGCCACGCATGCACCGCCCGCATGTATGCATTTGCATACACGAAGAGGCAGGCACCGCGCTGTGCCTGCTACTTCGTGTATGCAAATGCTGCGGGGTACCACAGGTACCCCTGTGTGCACCCCCCCACCTCTCCTTCACTCTGGGAGCCCGCAGGGGCCCCCCTAGAGTGAAGACCGCATGCTAACCAAGCCCATCTAACCAAGCCCATCATAATATGACTGGCGGTGTCTAATAGACACGCCACCATATTAATCCTTTCCGCCCCGGCCGCAAGGCCACCGGGGTGGAAAAGCGTCGGACGGTCTTTCCGTCGGCCGCGTTCCCCACGCCATACTAATATGGTGGGGGAATTTAGGTGCGGATGGCGGGCGGATTGCCCTTGCCAGGCCGGCAGTGGCTACTGCCAGCCTGGCGGGGGCAATCCGCCCGCCATCCTACTGGGCCCCTTTGCGTCCTGACTGTTTTTCTTGAGTATACACATACCTCATATAACATAGTAATAGCTTATTTTTCTGAGACATAACAAACTCTGCACCTTGTATTTGTTGTGCTAGGAAAGATTAGAAAGAAACACATTTTAAGTCTAAATACTGCTATACATGTTTTAAATTATTATACTTACACTGATTCTTTGGTGTTATTTGAAATGTTCAGTATGTTTTTTCAAGCTTTTACTTGTATTTTGATTATGTTTTTTCGGTTGGTAGAAGAAAAAAAAATGTGTTATTGTATTTTTTTGTAATTTTGAGAAGTTTGTAGGGGGGAAGCTATTTTGGAGTTAGCATTTTAGGCTTGTTAAATAATTTGAAATATATACTTACTTTGGTACTTTGTGGAGTCTTTACTTTTACTTTGGGTGTCTATAAATTTTCTGTTAAGAAGATAGAACACAAATAAAATGTGCATTAGAAATTTGCGCTTACCAAATGCAGTTAGTGTGTTAGAGAAATTTTAAATATACTTACTGCTGTGTTTTGGAGTTGTCTGTAGAATAGATATAAATGGTATAAAACAAATGTACTTAAACTGTTTAAAAAACATATTTTGACTTTTAGGCTACTACTTTTAGGTTATTTAAAAATTAGTTTAATTTACTTAGGGTATTTCTGTAGGAGTCTTGTCTGAAAGAGTAGTTTTTTAAGGAAACAGTTGGTCAGAGTGTCACCTTCTTTTTTAGAGTTAGAAGCAGGAAATAGCTGTTGAAAATGTTTCCTTTTATACTGTGTACTTGATTAGTTGTTTAATTTGCTTGGATTATTTAAGAGTGGGAGCTTTTCATTGGTTGGTTTGAATTTTTTTAATTTAATAGGTTTTTGGGTGTAGTGGAAATGCTATTTAGTTAATAATTATGGTGAAAACATGGTTTGTTCGTTTTTCGATTTTAATTATATGTTATAATATTTTTAAAACTATATTGTAAACCAGTAACAGAGGTCAAGCAAGGAAAGTTAATTACAACAAAGAAATGAAGAAGAAAAGACAGTGAAAGAAAGAGAGAGAGAGAGAGAGAGGGCTGGAAGGAAGAGTGAAATGAAGGGCATATGAAAATAAGGAAGAAACTGTGATGAGAAGCAAGGGTAAAAAGGATGAATGGATTGATGCAAGAGTAAATGGACTGAAGAATGTAATGATAAAACAACATTTGCATGAGTGAAAGAAAGAAAGTGGCTGAAATGATACAAGTCTGGATGAATGGGTGTATGGACGAATGGCCACTTGGATGGATGTGTGGAAGGATGGATTGCTGGATAGATAAAAGTATGGTAAATTGATGGATGGATGAAGAAGAATGGATGGATCAATGGATGGATGGATAAGTAAAAAGATGTATAAATGCCTGGAAGTGTGAGCGGAAGGCTGGATGGGTAAAAAATGAATAATAAAAGGGTGGATGGGTGGAATGGTGAAAAGATGGATAGATGAATGTATACATGAAAGGCTTAAAGTTGGACAAAAGGGGTTAATAAGCGACCTCATCTAGAGTTGTTAGGGCGTACTCGATTCACTCACCCAATTGCATTTGAGGTATGGATCAAAGTGGGGGGTCTTTTAACCCCTTCGAAGCGGGGGTAATTCCCCCTCTGTGTTTGGGGTCGGGGGCGCGCACAGCGCCCCTGTGCTCGTGACGAGCAGCACGGTGGCGCTGTGCTTATGACGAGCTGAGCTCGTCATGACTGCGCCCATTTTTAAGAACATTCAGCACAGCAGGGGAATTAGCCCCACGTGCGAGCATTGCGCGGCTCATGACAAACTCAGCTCATCATGAGCACACGACCACCGTGCCTCATGACTAGCTGAGCTCGTCATGAGCACTGAAGGAGTTAATTTGCTGGCTACTCCCTTGAAGCCTGTCATCCTAGGTACAACCTCCCTCGCACCCTGTTATTCCTGCCTTGCTCTTATCATGCAGTTCGATAGTTGGCGGATTCCTCTTGCTTGCCCATTTATTTCCCCTCCCAGATGCAGGCATTGTGGCATTGTTGCGACCTTCTGCCCTTGTGTTGCAGAATCATCCCAAACAGTTAGGGGGGGGGGGGGGAGACTACAACACCTCGAGTTCAGGCTTGTGAACCAATGCTCACAGCTCTTGAGAGAGCTCTCAAATCTGCTTCTATACAAAAATCATGCCTTTTGCTTTGGCATGAGAACACCATCATCTACCCACTGCTGTTAATACCAGAAAATAGGGAACACATTGCATTATGGTGCTCACCTTCTGCATATTCAAAAAGAACAATTGATGGACAGAATGCAGAACAGTGTCAAACATTCTTCCCAGTACAGAGATCTGGGCCTAAATCCATCGTTTTTTTGCTCACCATGCCATACCAGTTTGGACCCAGCCATATGCAAATCAGTTTTGACCCTGCACCCAATGGGAACAGTCCGGCCCAAACTGCCAGGCACGGTCCTCCTTGGACTGGAAGCAAGCATCCTAGGACCGGTTTTGGGGTTTCACCCCTCATCAGCAAGGATAGCTTGACTCCAGTTGCATGAAGAGCAGAAAAGTGACTATTATGAATTGTCATTAAAGAGCTGCATACAAATTGCATAAAACAGGTCAGGATTCTATGTTGTTTCCTTCTACAGTTTTATATCTTCAGATTGCTCGCTATCTTAAAAACCCTCCTCTATATTCTTAAAACTGCATACAAAATTAACCTCTACTTCAAAGTAGTAATTGCTTTTAATCTTCCTTTTTATTGATAACATTCTCCTTACCATCCATTCTCTTCTTGCCTTGCTCTCACAGTGTATAAAATACGCTAAACTGCATATTAGCTTATTTTGCACTCGGTCATTGCATTTCTGCAAGTTGCCTACACCTCACTTCATAAATCATAACCTCTTCTTCTTAGAAACCGTAGCCCTACAACCAAAAAATAACTAATCCCCTCAATCCTATCTATTCAACCCACCATCCATATGCATGAACTCACTCTGATGATCATTGTAACTCTTATTAATTTAATTGACCACAAAGATACTGGAGTGAATGCCTGACTCATGCTCAGACAGGTGCTGAAGTGATTCCATGAACAAGGACTCATTGTTAAGAGAGAAAAGTACAAGATTGGGTGTGCTGAGATAGAGCTCCTGGGGCAGAAGGTGACAACGGAGAGCATTCACCCTAAGGCAGATCTGCAAAACACAATTTTTAACCTTACACCACCCAAAATCAAAGATGAAATCAAATCCTTCATGGGAATGGTGAAATTTTACAGCAAATTTGTTCAGAGCTTTGTCAGCTGCACATGTACTATCCGTAACCTACTAAGGAAAGGGGTAACATTCGACTGGAGTGAGGCGTGCCAGAAGGAGTTCGAAGACACAAAGAATGCATAGCCTGAAGCTCTTAACCTCAAATCCTTTGTACTTAGCAGGAAAACCGTGTTGACCACCGACACCAGCTCCAAAGGATTAGGAGCAGTTCTGATGCAAGTAGAAGAAGGTGTAGAGGAAACAATAGCTTTTGCATCAAGCTCGCTACGCAAGGCAGAGTTCAACTACTCGGTGATTGAGAAAGAAGCTTTAGCGGCACATTGGACTGTTAACAAATTTAGAGACTCTGTGTGGGGAATGAAGTTTAACCTGAGGATTGACCATAAGCCTCAGGTCGAAGTCTTCACCAAGAAGGGGCTAGACTCAATCTCAAGCAGAATTAGATAGTGGGTTGTGAGTCTCCAATAGTACAAGTTTGAGGTCGAATAGGTACCATGGGGTGAGGAACTTTGCAGCTGACTGCCTCTCTCGCCTGTTGAGAGAAGAACGTGATGAAGCAGTCGACGTGGAGGAGGAAGATGAGGCGGACATTTAGATGCAGGCGGTGAAAGTGTGCGTCGTCACCAAAGAGCCATAGAAGAAGGATGCTGGAAGGAAGCCTTGAGAGCTGACGTGCCCCTGCAGAGGGTGTGTGGAAAGACTAAGGGTGTTTGAATAGACCAAGACAAGCGGGAAGAGACACTTAGACCGTTCTGGACAGTCATTGCCAATGACTGTCTTTTCAAGGGTACGAGGCTAGTCTCGTCTGAGACTTTGAGAGAGTTTGGTAAACTTGGCCCATGAGGGGCACCTGGGAGTTACCAAAACCAATCAGAGGTTGCGGCTAGACTATTAGTGGCCCAGCATGGATGTTGAAAGCGAGAGGAAAATAAGAGACTGTATACCATGCTCCACCAGTGACAAGGATCTAAACCAACACACATCTCCCATGTACTGTAGGCCTCTTCCTGTGGGTCCATGGGCAGATGTGCCTTTTGACATCGTGGGGCCCTTGACAGGGGAACATCGCACACCTTACATACTGGTACTTATAGACCTTTACTCCAGATGGCCCGAAGTAAAGTTTGTGTCTGAAATCACCACAAGGGCTGTCATAGACTTCCTGCTAGAAGTGTTTATCAGGGAAGGGTTGCCAAGTAGCGTATTGACAGACAATGGGGTGCAACTCTGCTCAAAATAAATAAGAGAATTCTTAGAGTGCAATGGGATAGAACACAAGCTATGTGTACTTTTTCACCCAGAGACGAAAGAGATGGTCAAACGATTCAACAAGACCATCAAGGAGGATATCCAACTAGCGAGGGCAAGTAGGTTGTGCCTGAAGGGCGAGGTTTTGAAACATCTAGAAGCTTACAGACTGACCCCTCATCAAACCACAGGCATGCGACCTTTCGAATTACTCAAAGCTAGAAAACCCAACTCAAGTTTAGTACCAGGGTGGATGAAGTGGTACAAAGGTTAGACAGGTCATTCTAAAGAGTCACAGTGGCAGGACAAAGAACGTAAGGCCATGACTGATAGGAAAACCAGATTTGATAGATTACATGCAGTCAAAGACATGGGATGCTGGGTGGGGAAAAATTAAAAGACCCTCTGGTAGAGCGAATTGGTCTGAGATTACTGAGCCCACCAAAATGTTTGAATTGTTCAAAAATGCTGTAAAAAGAGTTGGAACCTGGGAGGGTGGTGAAGTACACTGCCCCTACAGTGGACACCAATAACCCTTTGGAAATTGAGAGCAGAATCCAAATTAGTGCCAGGTCACCAGAGCTGTGGTGTTCAAGACAGGCCAACTCTTTTCCCAGGGCAAGTTGCAAGAAGGTTTGCCGTCCAAAGTATTTGGAACACTATGTTGACAAATAGATTGAGTCATCATTTACCCCCCTCCCCCCCATTTGCACTGTGTTCTTTTAAATGTATAAAGGAGGGGGATGTGTGGTATTCTCTGCTGTAGGGGAACCCTGTTCATTTCACTCACCCCCTCCCCTGCTTTTATTATGGTTTGTTCCCCTGTGACAGGCTTTAGAATGTCACAGTGGGGAATATTCTATGTTGCGCTCCCTGCGCGGAGTATTTGACAGAGTGGGTTCAGGACGACAGTTGTGGCTGGGGTCCTCTGCTGTATGCGAGAAATAAACTTCACCTTTTGCATAAATTATGTTTCCAGTGATTCAACGGAGGGAGGAGCGCTTCTCTTGATTTCACACCGGTGTTTTCTTGCTTTACCCTTCTGGGCTTGTGCCTACCTGTGGAATCCATGTCTGAGTTTGGTTGACAGTTGGGCTATTTGCGCATTCACACAAAGGGAGCTGAGGTGTGCCCTATATATCCCGAAGGCCCTTCACCAGGCTGATGGGTCTTCCTCAGCTAGAGTGGTGGGAGGAGTTTTTACTGATACCTGAATAGTGCTATACCTGTCCTCATACCAAGCTGTCTCCACCCCCTCCCTTTAGTGTGTCAGGAGCCAGGTCAGGGAAAGGCAAGGTATTGTACACTACAGAGACTTTTCTGTGAAGTTTGCCTGCTTCAAAGGCAGAATCTGGTATAAGTACTGGACATGTGACACCATTACTTCAGAACACATCTGGACTAAAGGAAATTCTGCCAAGAAGAAGAGCTTGATGCTGTAGGAGGTACTGACACTCTGCTGGTTGCTTTGTTGTGCTGCCCTACTGCTTCTGTCTCGGGAGTAAAAGGAATGGACTTCACTTTCTGTATCCTGCTATCAAGGTTCTCCAAGGGCTTCTTTGTGCTTGCCTCCTGTTAAAAAGTCTCAGGGCCATTAAAGACTTCAGCTGCAGCCCCTGAACTCCTCCGCTGGGAGGTCTGACCTGTTCACTGGTGCCAATTCCAGTTCTTGGAGGTAGTTGGAGGTAGCTTGGCTGTTAAGAACCAAGAGAAAATACATGCATTAACTCTGAGTGCCCATTTTTCCAAAGCAGCACAGCTGTGGAATTGAAAAACCAATGTATCGCTGCTGTGTGGCTGAAGAATCAATGCAGCACCTGCTGTGCGGCTGAAAGATCACCTCAACTCGAGTCCTGAGCACCGCATCACCAATGTCCATGGTGCAAACTCCAACTCCGGCTTTGCAGTTGCATCGACACAGCGCATCTTGATTTTTGACGCATCATCTCTGGGTAGCAAGTTCTTCATCAACATTGCCCCGCATTAAGGAACAGAGGCTCCCCTCACAGTAAGGAACCAACACACCACCTCCCCTGGGAGTAAGGAACCAATGCATTGCTTTGCTTTTCTGGTGCCTCACCTCCCCTGTGTCTGTTTATGTCTTTGTTTTTGACTCTTTTTTTTTACACTTCCCAGGTACTTTGCACTAAAAGTGAAGCATCCATAGATTTCTATGAGAAGAACTATTTTGTGCCTTTTACAAGTGATATCTCTACTCGTGTATGTTGAAATTTTGTCATTTTGGTATTGTTTTATTCAGCTAAATATTGGCTAATGTTCTAAACTGGTGTGGTGCCTATGTCTAGTTTTTTCACTGTGTTGCTGTGTGTATTTAAACAAATGCTTTACACATTACCTCTGTGATAAGCTTGACTGCTCTTGCCAAGCTACCAAGGGGGTGAGCAGGGATTATCATAGCTGTGTGACCCCCAAACCCTGACTAGAATAAGGGTAATAAGGGTCCCTACTTGGACAGAGTGCAACCACTGTCATCTAGAGACCCCCATTTTTAACATTCCTCCTGCACCCTAGCCGAGTTTAGAAAAAAAAACACTCACCAGCAGCGCATGATTGAGTGTCAACTTTTCCATTGATTAAAGCATACCAGCAAATGTGCACTTCAGAAATGCAAGTAGCTCAGGGCAGCAGTAAATCTTCCAGAACCCCTAGAAAATCCATTGAGTGAGATTTAGAATTAAGGGATGACACAACACCTATATGCTGCTTACGAATGTCACCCCTCTTACCTTGACTCTGCTAGTCCCTTGTTCTCTATGATCCCTCATGCACTCCCTGACTAGGGGCTTGATTTAGACCTTGGCAGATGGGTTGCTCCGTCACAACAGAGATGGATATCTGTCTGCCAAAATATAAATCCAATTATATCCTATGGGATATATATTTAGCCAGATGGGGTATCTGTCACCATTGTGACGGAGTAACCCGTCTTCCAAGATTTAAATCAGGCCCTATGTCACTAAGGCCTGTGGGCCACGGAGTCAGCGCACTGAAGCAGACAAAAGCAAGAGCATGGAAAAAAGGACCACACCCTGCACTGACGTAACTGTCTTGACATATTTATTAAAGGCGAAGGAAGCACACACTTGTGCATGCCCAGTTACATCTCAGCAGCCAGAAAATATAGTGTATATTTTAATAAGGAGTAGCCAGCCTTAAGCTGAGCCACTCGTTTTCTCCAACCTTTGTCCTCGCCTCTCATGTCACCGCCCATCACACTCACAAACACCAGCTGCGGATGGTGTCTCCATTGACTTCTTCCTCACTCTGCTGGGAAAAACCTGAACAACTTTTCTAGGGCTCACTGCCAGTTACCTTCTTGAACACTCTGGTGCTGACCCAGAGGTCCACCTTCTAAGCAAGCTTCCTGGGATCAGTAAGTCTGATATCCACTAAGAGTTGGCGCAGCTTTGTAACACAAATATTGAGCATGTGCTCCCTTAAAATTAGGTTGTACAGGTCATTTAAATCATATACTTTGTTGCCCATCGCCCAGCCCTTCAGTGCTTGCTAACATAATCTAAGAAGTCCATCCAGGAATGGTTTGGGAGTTTGTGGCTGTCCCTGAACCTCTGATGGTACTTCTCACGGTCAGCCCAAATTTATCACCAAGTACGGCTTTCATGGGGGCATACTTTGCCTGATCTTCTCTCTTTATTGTAAGAAGTGCACCCCTCCCCACTGTGGGCATGTGTTTACACACACTACCCCACCAGTTTATCTCTGGGACCATATGTACCTGAGAGTAACCTCATCTGCAGCAAATCACTTGACTCTATCATCTCCCACTACATCGTTAGGGACAGGCTCCTGCAGTATACGTATTCTCACCTCTTCAGCACACACGGTTGATACGCTGCCTCCATCACTGTTGGGTCTTGAAGGCTGCCTTTCCTTTAGCTCCAGCTCCCTCATGTTTGCCTCATGCTCCAGCAAAAGCTTTTTCTCAGCCAAGGCCCTCCCAATCAGTCAATCATTTATAAAGTGCAGCAAATAACCCTTGAGGGTCTCAAGGGGCTGGAGGTGCTAGTTACTGGATGGTGATTTGTTCAATTGAACAACCAGGTCTTGAGTCTTTTCCTGAATTGCTGGAGCAATGAGGTGGTCCTGAGGTGCATGGGAAGTTTGTTCCATGCTTTGGACACCAGATGTGAGTAAGAGCATTTTCGGATGTTGGTTTGGCGGATCGGGGAGGGGGTGGCATCTGTGAGGAAGAGGGAGGTGGATCGTAGGTGTCTGTCCAGTTGGTGGAAGATCATATGTTTATTGACGTATGCTGATCCAACTTTGTGCAGGGCTTTATGTGCCCGGGTCAACATCTTGAACTGGCATCTCATCTGAAACTGAGCTTTGCCACTGAGTTTTGTATTGTCTGTAGTTTCCTCAGGAAGCATGCAGTGATTCCTACATAGAGAGTGTTCCAGTAATCCGGCATCCTGGTGACATAGGCCTGTGTGACAGTCCTTCTGCTGTCAGCTAGAAGCCACCTGAATATCTTGCGGAGCATGCATAGTGTGTGGAAGCAGGCGGATGAGACTGCATTTACATGTTGCTTCATAAATAGCTTGCTGTCCAAGATGATGCCAAGGTTGTGGGCATGGTCTATCAGGAAGGGTGGACCAAGTTCTGCAAGCCACCATACATTGTTCCATGGAGAGGTGTTAAACCCAAAGATGTAGACTTCTGTCTGGCCCATGTTTAACATGAAGCAGTTGTCCTGCATCTAGTTGGCAATGTTCAACATACATCTGTGGAAGTTGGCTCCGGTGGTGAGGGGTCTTTTGACAATGAGAGGATGAGCTAGGTGTTGCTGACATAGGAAATGATGTTGAGTCCGTGTGATATGACGGTTTTGGTCAGGGTGATCATGTACAAGTTGAAGAGGGTAGGGCTTAGGGATAATCCTTGGGGACTCCGCAGATGATCTTCTTGGGTTCTGAGGTGAACGGTGGGAGACAGATTCTCTGAGTTCTTCTGGTGAGGTATGAGGTGATACACTTGAGGGCATCTCCCTAGATTCCATTGTGGTGGAGTTGTTGTAAATGAATCTCGGACCCTAGTATAAATTTCCCGATTCATGCCCTTATATAGGTATATTTTATCATTTCCTTATATAGGCATAGAAATCATTACCATATGTGGCCTAAACCATACAGCCCAAATACGGCATGGATACTTCCACTAAGCTCCAAGAATTAACAACGTTTTCTTGGAAAAGCCCGCCTTCAGCAGCCTGGGACTTCCCCCTGCTTGAATATTAAGTTCTCCTAAAACTCCCGGCGTTTTCCAAGAAAGGAGCCTTTGAGTGACGTTATTAAGTCCAAACATGCGTCAAACTCGGCACATTCAAAGTATAAATATGCCTTGATTTGCCTAAGCAAACACACAGTGGTTTGGAGCAGATCGACTATCCACTTGCCCGACGCCCTGCAGCAGCAAGTGCCGAAGGAAGCCGACCCTCCAGCAGACGCACTGCGAGACTCTGTCATTTCTCTTGCAGAGAAATCCAGCTCCAGTGTTTCCAGGCTACCCTTGCGGGTATCTGGGAAATCGAGTCCCGAGAACGAGATACAAAACCTCCTTCATTCTAGAACCAAAGGATTAGACCTCTTAGAGAATTATTGGAATCAGATTCCTGGCAGAGAACTCATAAAACTTAAGCCTCTCCTCTTATACTTCCTCCTTCGTACTAGACAAAGGTTAGGTACAACGGGGTAGGCATATTTAGAAACACCAGTTGAGTACTTTTAGTCATCCTTTTATCAGAGTATGTATTTTATGTATTTTTGTACATTTTATGCACTTTATGGCTTAGAAACCATATCATGCTTTTACAGTACTACTTTACAATACTGTTCGTATTATATGCAATGAACTTCATAGTAAGCTTTACTATTGTAGCAGTTCATTTTCAATGCTTGAGAAAGAAGACTGTTCAATAAATACCTTTTATTGAAAACGCCCGTCTCTCTATTTCTCTTGCACCTCTGGTGAAACTAAGCATGCACGATTGACTGAGTGAAATAGTTATCTAATGTTTCCACGACTCTAGAGATTTGATTTCTTATTCTTGGGAAACAAAGTTGTCTTGTTTTATGCGGTTGTCAGAAACTAATCCCTTCTTGTTTATTCAAGAAAGTTTCTAGTGACCTCTGAGCTAGCTGGCACTCACAATTAAGTCTAATATAACCGGTAGAGACCTAGTAGACCTCAGTCCTACGTCTAAGCTACAGGATATATTATTCCAATGCGCAGAGCCTATTGGGAATATAGGAACTACACTACAGAGTCTATTAATCAAGATGTGATAGGAAATGGTGTTAAAGGTGGCTGATAGTTCCAGGAGGATGAGGGCTGCTGTTTTGCCATGGACCAGCAGGGCCCTGGTGTCGTTGGTGGTTGTAATCAGGGCTGTCTCTGTGTTTTGGTTGGCTCATAATCCAGATTGAGAGTGGTCCAGGAAATTTTTGTGGTCCAGGTGTTTGGTGAATTGTGGGTTGATTGCCTTCTCTAGAACGTTCACTGGAAAGGGGAACAGGGAGATCGGTCAGTAGTTTTCGGTTGTGCTGGGTCAGTGGATGGCCTTTTCAGGAGGGGGCTCATTTCAGCATATTTTCCGTCCTCAGGGAAGGCAGCCAAGGTGATGGAGGTGTTCAGGATTTTCTTGAGCTCATTACTATTCGTCTTGCTCCTGAGGTTGAAGATGTGGTGGGTAAGGGGTCTGTGGATGCTCCTAAAGGTATGGAGTTCATGATGGTGATTGTGACTTGGTTTGTGAGAGGGTCACAGTGGGTGAGCACATATTTGGGTTTTGTGTTCATAGGTGAGACTAGGCTGATGCTGTCAGCGGCAGGGGGTTGGGGTATGAAGTTCTTTTGGGTGACTGAGACTTTCTCATGGAAGAAGTTCATCAGGGTGTCACAGAGTTCTTGGGAGAGGGTGGTGTTGTTTTCAGCAGCCGCAGGGTTGGAGAACTCCTTCACAATGGCAAAGAGCTCCATGTCTGCAGTTTGTGCTGGGTTCTATGTGATTTGCTAGTGTGTTCTTTTTTGTTTCTTTCAGTAGGCAGTGATACTGGTTGAGTGGTGTCCTGAAGGTGGTAAGTTCTCCTGTTTCATTGCTGGTGCGCCACTTCCTTTCTAGGTGCTGTCAGTTGCATTTGGTGGATTTCAGTTCTGCAGTGAACAAGGTGGACTTTCTGGTAGCTCCTTTGAGCCTGGCTGACTTGGAGGGGGGATTCTGCTAGAGCATTCTGTGATGCAATGGGAGAAATTCTTCTTGGCCTGTTCTGGGTTGGTTGTTGTGTCTGGGAGGTGGGAATTGAGAGGGTTGTTCCACTGGTCTTCTGAAACCTTTTTTCCGGTCTCTGCACATGGAGTTGGGGGACCCAGTGGCATTGTTCGTAGGCCCTGAAATGGTGGAGTGGATGCTGTAGTGGTCAATCCAGGTAAGCTATGTGGCGTTTATACTTGACTCAATCTCCGGATGTGATAATGGGTTTGAGTGTGTTTCCTGTGATGTGGGCAGGGTTGGTGACAAGTTCTTGAGGCTGCTGTTGTTCCTGTTTTCCAGGAGGTCAGTTGTATTGGTGTCACTGGGGTCCCCTTGGTCCCTTAGGAAGATGTAATGCTCTAAATTGATGGCGATTGGGCGTTGAGGTCAGGGATGGCTTTGCAGAAGCTGGGGTGTGGTCCTATTTGTCTGTAGGCGATTGTGCCTCTGATGATTCTTTTTGCATCTGTGTGGAGTTGGAAATTGAGGTACTCCATTATCAGGGTCAATTCGTCTGGGGAGGTTGTGCAGCGAAGGGTGTCCTTGTAGGTGATGGCAATTCCACCTCCGTGTTTTTTGGTTCCGTTCCAGTGTGTTATCTTGTAGCCTTTGGGTGGCAATGTCCTACGCAGAAGTGGAGTTCAGGCAATGCTTTGTGAGGAAGATGACGTATGGTGTGGAGAGCATGTCTCAGAACGCCACAGCACATTTGCCCAGTGTACGTCCGTTGAGTAGAACGCACTGGAGTTGTGCCGTGGCAGTCTCAGCCGGCGTGGTGTATGTGGTTGTGTTTGCGGTGTCTCGGGTGTTGGTTGTTTCAGTGCTGCAGGTGAAGCGGTAGTGCTGGCAGGAGAATAGCCCTCTGGTGGTACTTGAAGATGTGCGGCAGCAGTTGTTACAAGTATTTTAATAGCCTGTAGATTCTGTTCCTGGGAAGCAAAGTTTGGTATTTTTCGTTCTCTTGATGTAGTTCTGCAAAGGTACTCTTGTGCTGCCTATCTTGGTAAATGGAGTCATTTTCATTTTTGGGCATTACTGGCTATGTGTTCAGTTGTAGTTTTGTTTGACAGGTGTTCTAATTTTCAAATCCTTACCTTGACAGGTTCTCCCTTGTTTCCTCCCGCAGTCCCCTAATCCTTGCTGCCCGACCCTTACTATATTCCTTATGTTGGGCATTTAACAACTTTTGGTCTCTTCTGGTGGCTCTACGTGCTTTGTGTATATTTTTGAGGGGTTTTGAGCAAAACCTGTCAAAAAATCTAACTGCTGTACTATTGTGACTTGAATTCTTCTGGAAAAGTTTATCGTTGACCTCCCTCAACATATCTGTGAAAGCCGTCATCAATCCTATAATATCGTAGGTTGCATCTAAACATATCAGGACCTCGGTCAGTTTTTTAAAACTTATTAGTGAGATTGTTTGTTCTTTATCGGCCTTGTCCCATTTAACAGAATACCTGTTTCTTCTAGCTAAGATTGACTTAGGCATCTTTTACGAGGATAGGGTATCACTATTTGGCCAAGCCATGCTGCAAAATAAAGCATCATGGTCACTAAATGGTGAGAAGGATGCCTCAGCTTGGGTTAATCAGCCAACAGGGGGTTCAGAAATCAGAATATAATTCATGGTGGATCCTACTCCCATAGTCCTGAATGTATTTTGGGAACGTCCCATGTCAGGAGTCAGGAGTGCTTGTTGGATTCGATGTATTTCTAAAAGAGGATTTTTCCAGCTATGCTTCTTTCTGACAATGGCACACAGTTTGTGTCAGGTGAGGTGGAAGGTTTCATGCAAACTAGTGATGTAAAGCATTTGAAAAGCTTGCTTTATCACCCTCAAACCAATAGTCTGATTGAAAGGATAAATTGCTTGTTGGGAGAATGTATACAGTGGGCTGCGTTCAATAAGTGTGTGGTTGCTAATGTGGTGAGGGGAATGTTGTGGTTTTCCCGCTTAACTGCATATGCTTCTTCTGGGGTTCTACCGTTTGGGTTGTTGCGTGGTCGCAGAGCAGCGCCAGGCAGCGAAATTGAATGGATGGAAGTGTACAAAAGTGCGTAGAGTTGGTGAAGGAAAGGCAAAAGGTGTATTTTGACATAGGAAAAAAAGGCAACGATTTCGAAATTTAAATTGGAGATACGGTACGTGTGAAAAAACCTGTGCACATGGGAAAATGTAGGTCCAACTTTGGACCACCTGAAAGGGTATAGTGTACAGATAGAAGGTGATCAATGGTGGAATAGCTGTAGGTTGATGGATTTGTAAAAAACGAGAGGGTTGTGGTGATGGAGTTGAGTGTGCTGAAAGTAAGAAAGAGAATGGAGGTGGTGGGCTGAGGCATAGTAACAGGGCAAGGAATGTTCCCTTACGCTTCAGGTAATGATGCTAGCAGTGTTTAGGGAGTGTTTTTCCGGACAGTGTAATTACTTGACATAGTTAGGGTCTATTAGTATATATTCTGTGGTATGTTTATCTTTTATTATTATCATTTTCTTCTTCTCATTTTTATTAGGTATGTGCGAAATTTGCAGTACGCGAATTCGTACGAAAGCGAATTCACGGTCCGCAAAATCCGTAAATTTGTGCGAACTTGCGAATTTTTTTAGTTTGCCGTGTTTGCTGGGTTTTTTTTCAGCGCGGCTACCGCGAACGTACCCATGCGGTCGTTTTTGGGCGCGGCCATCTTGTTCGCGGGAGGAAAACAGCTCGGCAAACTCAGAATCAAGGAAAGTCAACGCAGCACACGCAAGATTGTATTTTTGAAGCGCGAACAAGCAAAAAATGACTTGCGAACTTGCGAATTGCGGATTGTTTGGCAATTTCACGCGATTCGCGGATCGCGAAATTGCCAAAAATCCGCAAATTTCGTGAGCGGAACAAATTTTCATCCCATGCTCTATTTTTATTATTATTAGAGTTATTCCTTGTATATTTATTAGGACTCTTGCAGGAATATTTCCTGTAGTTCTTTTCATTTCTTGTTCATTATTTGGGTTTTTTAAGGGGGTGTCGGGAAAAGAAACATATTGTGGTTATTTCCTGTATGCTATGTTTTTGGTTTTCATCCCTTTCTGTATGGTGTTGTTTTTTGTTGCTTTTTTCATTTATAAAGAGAAAACCCATGTAGTGCTTTACGTCTATGTAATAGAGTGTTGAGCATGAATTCCAGTTACATTGGATTCCAGGCTCAGGGGTGGAATTTGGGGGAATAACAGTTGAAGTTTGCTCTTGCCTGAGGCAGTCTCTGGTGAATAATTGCACAATGTAACTGATGAATGAGCAACATATACATGGAAACTTATCTTGACTCTGACCATCAGTAATGAGAGAGAGCAGTTCAGATATGAGAAATGGATTGGGCCTGGTCAGCATTTACCTTCGGACGTAGAAGACATTTTGAGAAAACTGTTCTAAGAAGGCAACTTTCAGCAGGGCAAGGCTGCAAGTAGTGTCCAAAGTGGAAGTGTTGTCAACGAGGACCCTTGGGCCAAAGGCGCGGTGCAGATTTCGACGTTCGGACTAAGTCTCCTTTTTGGAAGTTATATATCTCCACGGGGATGGGGCAGAGGGCTGTAGTCTAAGACAGTTTCAGGAGGGCAGATACCCCTTTTGGTAAAGGACCACGGAAAAGGATTTGATGTTGCAGAGAAGAGCATAGCAATAGAAGCTAAAAAGTAATTCTGACTAGAAAAGCACTGCAGGCAGATAGGGGAGTAAACATTTTCTAAGTCCTCAGTTTTGGGCTTTGGTCACCTGGGTACATTTAGCACCACATCCAAGGGCCCAGGACTGATGGCACACCACTTGGGGGTGCAGGACTCACTCAGGTAGGGTCCAGGTTCGGATTCAACATGGGGTCCCAAGAGCTTTAGCTCCAGTGCCACTGATGCTCCATTCAAATCAGGTCCCTTCTCACCCCAAGGTAACTGCAGTTGTGACTGCCTTGTTTAGTAGCAAAAATATAGCAAAATCATGTATAGTTCTGACAACTTTTGGGCCAGGTGCTATTGTGCCTGCTGCACCATTCAAATCATGGCCCTGTTGTCTGCAGGGTAACTGCACTTGTGGCTGCCTGCTTAGTAGTAAAATATAGCATAGGTCTTGTACATCAACTTTATTTTTAATGTGCAATGTTTATTACAACATTTAGAATTTGATCATAATGACTTAGGGCCAGATGTAGGAGAGAAAATACCGGTCGGTAACGGCCGATTTCATCCGTTACCGACCGGTATTTAGGATTTGGCATGTAGGGGCCATCATTTTACAGAATCGGTAAATTTACCGATTCGGTAAATTTACCGATTCTGTAAAATACCGAATCGGTATTTTTACCGATTCAGTAAATCCACATGTAGGTGACACTCCTAAGAGTGTCACAGGCCCTTAAGAATCGGTATTTTACCACCCAATCCAATAGGGTGGTAAAATACCGAATTCAGGTGTGCATGCACACCTGTGCAATGTGACACACAGACATGCCCTTAGGGCATGTCTGTGTGCCACATGGCACACAAGTCCGGAATTGGGGTGCTAGAGGGTGTCAAAGTGACACCCCCGCAGCCTTGCAGGATTCGGTATTTACCGATTCGGTAAATACCGAATCGGTATTGCCCATTGATTCCTATGGGCTTCAAGGCCCATAGGAATCAATGGGCAATACCGATTCGGTATTTACCGAATCGGTAAATACCGAATCCTACCGATTCGGTAATTCTTCAATTTGAATGACCTACATCTCCCCCCTTCATATTTACCGACTCTTAAATACCGAATCGGTAAAATTTGGTATTTAAGAGTCGGTAAATATGAATTACCTACATCGGGCCCTTAATAAATTAAGTCGGAAAAACAAATCCGATAATGCCTACAAAGCGCAAAGAAAGGTTCAGAGGCATGAATAGGAAATGCCACAGACATTCTAAGGATAAAGTATCTGCTTTACACAACTAACTAAAATAAACAAGCCTTCCAGCATACTGTTAGAAGCTGTCTGCTTTTTCAGTGGGAAGAGATCTTATTGTGACAGTGAATGCGGCCTAAACAGTGTGAACAGCTTTAGTAGAAGTATCCTAAATGCTTGCAACCAGGGGAATTTAACAAAAAAAGTTCCACACAAAAGCGAATGAACACACCTTTTAAGATATATTAAATACAAGAGATTTCACACGCTGTGCAGGCGAAAACTAAAATGGTGCTTTTAATTTGGAATGTCTTTACCGAGGTAGTCTTTAACAGCTACAGCTGCAATGCCTATGGACCATGTTGATATCAGTAATAAATCTCCCCATCACCACAGGATTTATCACTCAAATATCAGCTTTCAAATTATTTTGTAAATTCAACCATTTTCTTTGGGCATTTTATGAGGTCTGAAAATAAACAGTTTTTCATCAATTTTGGTATAAATATAATATTCTGTCAAGCAAAACCTTCTAATTTAGTAGGCCACACACAGGAGAGCTACTCAAAGGCAGCAGGAGAGCTAGCAGTACCTTACGACCTTCTATTTGGAGAAGCATGATCTAGCCTATAACCGCATCACAAATGTCGCTGGGGTTTGCAAAATTCAGATCGTTTGCATATTATGCAGAATGCCCAGAAAATTGTGTGAAATTACACAGAAGTACGAGTAATGCAAAATTGCCATTTTCTACTATCGTTATGTTATGTTAAATATAATTTGTGGAGCTCACGTTCACCAGACGGTTTCTTGGCGCTGAGAGAGGACGGCAGTAGTATAGGAGTGAACAAATATTCAGTTGTACACTTGGGTAAGTAGCCAGGTCTTAAGTATCTTTCTAAACTCAGTGTAGGAGCCAGCGTTGCACAAATTGGAGGGGAGGGTATTACAGAACTGGGGGGCTAGGGTTGTATATCTAAGACCTTCATGTGTCTTTCGTTTGAAACTGTGGGGAACCAGCAGATTTTTATTTTAAGAACGTAGGTCACGAGCTAGAGTGTACCTCTGTGTTTTGGAAGCAATGAAGGTGGGCCCGCGTCCATAGAGGGCTTTATAGATGGTAAAACCCAATTTAAACAGGCAGCGTTGAGGTAAAGGTAGCCAGTGAAGGCTTTTCAACAATGGGCTCACTTGTCGGTGCTTGGGCTGACCGAAAATAAGCCTAGCTGCCTGATTCTGAACCAGTTGCAACCGATGTAACTGATAGGCCTGTATGCCAGTATATAAGGAGTTTGCGTAGTCAATACGAGAAATGACTAGGGCAAGAACCACTTGGGTCAAAGCTGCGGTGGAAAGGAATCTACTAATTTTCCAAATTCTTCGGTGATGGAAAAAGCATGCAGAGACCACTGAACTGATCTGGACCTTCATGGTTAGGTCGTTACTGATGACGATTCCTAGACTTTTTACCTCGCTGACTGGGAAAGGAGGACTCCCAAATGGTGGAGCCAAAAGTTGGAATTTCAGGGGTTGGCCAAACCACCGTCAGAACCAGCTCTGTTTTGTCTGGATTTAGCTTAAGTTGGTTAGTGTTCATCCAATCACTAATGAAATTCATAGTAGATTGAAAGCTGGACACAGATGATGCAGAGGTGTCAATGTTGAAAACCACCTGGAGGTCATCAGCGTAGTTGAAGACCACAACATCTCTTTTACGCAGGGCCAGAACCAGGGGGGGAACATACAAATTGAAAATAAAGGGTGAAAGGGAGGAGCCCTGTGGAACCCCGCAGGTCAGTTTGGCTTGTTCTGCCCTGAAGCTAGCAAGACGCACCGATTGAGAGCGGTTGCTAAGAAAGGAAGTGGTCCATTTCAAGGACATACCCTGAATTCCAGCGCGCCCGACACGGTCGATCAAAAGATGATGATCGACCGCGTCGAAGGCGGCAGACAGGTCGAGAAGTACCAGGGCCTGGGTGGTGCCCTGATCGGCACCTCTTCTCAGCTCATACATAACTGCCAAAATCACGGATTCAGTGGAATGTTCTGGTCTAAAACCAGCCTGGTAAGAATCCAGATAGTGAGATTGCTTTACAAAAGAACTAAAACAGGTGGCAACATGGGTTTCCAAAACCTTACTCGAGTAAGGCAGCAGGGAAATAGGGCGGTCCCTGCCGGGTGCTAGAGGGTCGAGACTGGGTTTTTTAAGAATGGGGACAACTTCCGTCATCTTGAATGAATTGGGGACAATCCCTTGGGCAAGGGAGTTGTTAAGAAGGAATAAGGGAGGGTCAGGACAACATAAAAAGATTTCCCGCAAAATGTGGGAGGATAGACATCTGTGGGCAAGCCCGATCCTACTTTTTTGAGTAAGGGAAAGGAACGCATCTCTAGTAATGTGAGGAATGTGGTCTAAACGTGCCGAATTAGTGCAAGAGTGGGGGGAAGCCGGGGGAATGGAGGATTTCAGAATGCTAGCTTTGATAGTGCCAATTTTCTCGATAAAAAAGTATTGAGGGAGTCACATAGGGATTGCGATGGGGCTGGTTTAGCAATGACTCGGTCTAGCTTGGAGAGTTGTTTTGTAATCTTTTAGTAAGTACACAAAAACAGTCTTTTGATTAGGGCTATAGTCACGTCGCCATGTGCATTCTACTTTCCTCAAGGCTAATTTCTTAGCCTTCAGATCTGCCGAAAACCAGCGTTGGGCATCATGAGGCCTCTTTTTTCTAACTTTCCTCAATGGTACTATTTTGTCTCTAACCGAGACTAGCCATTTATTAATATTTTCTGCTTGAGTATGGGGAGACTCCTCTGGGGCAACAGGGGCTGAGACTGTTAGTAAGGAGCAGAATTCATTAATATAGGCTCGGCTCCAATTTCTGGCCAACAAGTTACCTGGCAGAAGGGCGTTGTTTAGACGAACATTAGGAATAACAAAGGTAACAAGGTAGTGATCAGACCATGTACAGGGAAGAACCTGTAGGTAGGAGATTTCCAGGTTGGCAGTCCAAACCTGGTCTAAAGTATGCCTTTTGACATGGGTGGCTACCTTAATGTGCTGGAAACAGTTCATTTCTGCTAAAAGTCTAGTGAATTCAACGGAACAGGGACTTTCTCATAAGTCATCAGGCCAAAAGTTGAAGTCACCAATAATCAAAATTTGAGAATTGTTAACCACCACCTCAGCTATCATATCACCCAATAATGTTGGGAATATGGGCATATGGTGTGGGGGTCTGTAAAATAGAGCACAGATGAACGAGGAGTGGTGGGACTCAAATTTTAATAGCAGACTGTCGTCCGAGGGGATACCTAGAGAGACTAATGATGAAAATGTATGTTTCTGGAGAACTATGGCTGCAACCCTGCCTCCTGCTTTACCCGCAGGCCTATCTGCCTTGAGGATGTAATAATTGCCAGGGAGAGCTGCAAGGATGTCAGGGGCAGTGTCAGCTGTCAGCCATGTTTCAGAAAGGAGGAGGATATCTGGGTTATACGCGTCTAGTAGGTAGAAAATCTCAAGTTGGTGTTTCACCCAAAGAGCGAGTGTTCAAATAGTACACTAAGAGTCCCTCCAGCACCTGTTCTATGTGGGTAGTTGAAAATAGCTGGCTTTGGTCGATGGAGATCGACTCTTGATCGGGGGCTTTAGATGGGTTTTCGAAGTGGGGCCCCATGAGACAGAAGTCCAAGTGTATCTAGTTTAGCTTTGATACGTGGGCAAATGGGCCAGAGCCCTTGCAAGGATTTAAGAGCTGATGCATAATGTGTGGTCCCTGATCCCGGTCAGGCGCAGACGGGCGCAGACGGGCTTGCCTTTGGCAGGCTGCCGGTGTGCCCCATACGCGCGTACACTGCATGCGGGATGGCATCCGTTCAAGTAGGCAGTCGTAGCTCCACCCCCTCCGGTCACCAACCCGGAAGAGGGGAAAGGGACTAGAGCCTTAACGGTGCTCCCTCCACTCAAACGGGACAGAGACCCGCGGTGGACCGGGGAGCAGAGCGGCACATGCACAGGACAAAAGAGGCAGCAACAGCAATAAATTTTAAGGTACTAAACTGTGTTTAAAAAAAGGAATGTCTGTTTTTAAAAAGTGCTATGAGAGCGAGTTAAAAGCATGTAGAACCAATACATTTAGCAATTCATACAATCTGCCCGCGTCCACATTTAGCATCCTCACATCCATTTTGGACGTGAGGTTACATTTGGCACTTAGTAAATGGAACAAAAAAACACAAGTGCTCGAAACATCAGCCACTCATTTTCTGGCCGTTTCTGTTCTTCCCCTTGGCTCACACTAAATTCTTGCAAATTGCACATAAGTGTGGTGAGAACATAATTTCTGGAATCTTGCATTGCAAGAATAACGCAAAAGTACTAAAATTACGTGATTTTACTAAGGCATAACACAACCTCCACCCGAAAGTAAATGTCACTGGGAATCTTCAACACCCACTAGCTTTAAAATGTACTTGTCCTAATCAAGTTTAGCATTATTGCATTTTGAACACTTCGGGTCAGATGTACGACAGTTGGAAATTGCGACTCGCAAATTGCGCCAAATTGCGAGTCGCAATTTCCAATGTACAACAGTGTCTGAGACACTGTTGGCAATTCCCAATCGGCTCGCAAATTACATGCCTCATGCATATTAATGAGGCTGTCGCAATTAGCGAACCCGTTGGGAATGGCTGGGACTAACAGGGATGGTGGCCTGCTGGGGTCAGCAGACTTCCAAATCAGGGACTACTTTTACATAAAGCAGTTATTTTTTTTTTAAATGCATGAAAAAAAAATGTTTTTTTTTTTTTTTTAAGGGCAGGTAGTGGTCCCTGGGCCCACTGCATGCATGGAAAAAATGTTTGTGCACCCAGTCACAAAGCGGAAGGAGTCCATCGGAGACCCCGTCCCATTTGGGAATGGTTTGCCACCCTCTTGAAGAAGGTGGTAAACTCAATACATTCTTACATAAGTGTTGGACTCGCTATTCGGAAGGGACCCCCTTGGAACGCCCCTTCCTAATAGCGAGTCGCTAACCCTATTTTGTGAGTCGCTATTTAATTAGCGACTCGCAAATAGGGTTAAAACATGGGCCACAGGTTTTTTGCCTGCGCAAACGGGTCTAAAACCCATTTGCACACACAAAAAAACGTCGTACATCTGACCCTTTGGTGTATAATAGAGATTGTGCTTCCTCTACAATGGTGTAAAATAATGTTAGGCCCTGTTCACAAAGGTAAACTTAGACTTTAGGTCTCAGTTTACCTTTGTGAAATGGGCTCTTTGTATTCAAGTCTAAACTTAGACATCGGGTCTAAGTTTACTTTTGTGAATTGGACCCTCTTTGTTATTCCTTTAGGCTTTTTGGTTCTGCTGTGATCTATCAATAAAGTAATTTCACACTATTATAAGTGCAGCATAAATTGGTGCACTTTTTATCTGTGGCCTGCTGTCTCACTCCGAATGTATGCCTTTCACGTCATTTAGATTTACGGGTTTTGTTAGCAGCAACTCCATTTTTAGGTCTCGCCTGTCGATGCGCATGCGTATCGAGCTTGCGAGACTATGGGGGCTTAAACACTCTTTAACTAACTTGCAAGGAATCGTGGCGATTCCTTGCAGTGCCCGTGAAATTGAAGCTCAATGCGCATGCACATTGAGCTTGAAAGCGCGTGCACATGCCCCCAGCCGCCTGCCTTGCATGGATTTTCCCTCAGGCGCACTCCTCCCACACCCCCGCTCCGCCCCCTCCCCTGCCTGCCGTGTCGCATTTCGTCACTTCCCTCAGCCGCACTCCAGGCCCCTGCTCTCCTCCCCCCTCCTCCTCCTACTCTCCTCCCCACTCTCTCTCTCACAGCCTCCACCACGCTGTAAAGAATTCTTTAGAAAGCTTCCTTTTAATTTGCGGGTCTTGCTTTATCTCCCCCAGCTCCGCCCCCTCACTTCTTGGTTGCACGGCCGCTAGGCCGTGCCTCCCCTACTCTCCTCCCCCCTCCTCCTCCTACTCTCCTCCCCCCTCCTCCTCCTACTCTCCTCCCCACTCTCTCTCTCCCAGCACAACCTTGCCGCAACTTTAAGTATGTGAGACACCATAAACAACCAGAAAGGGTGCAGACGCTTTGCCCAGCAGATGAGATGTTAACTACAGAAAGTGAGAAGTCAAGCATCTGTCGAGGGTTCACGCCGGGCGCCTTCCACGCTGTAAATAATTCTTTAGAAAGCTTCCTTTTAATTTGCGGATCTTGCTTTATCTCCCCCAGCTCCGCCCCCTCACTTCTTGGTTGCACGGCCGCTAGGCCGTGCCTCCCCTACTCTCCTCCCCCCTCCTCCTCCTACTCTCCTCCCCCCTCCTCCTCCTACCCTCCTCCCCACTCTCTCTCTCCCAGCACAACCTTGCCGCAACTTTAAGTATGTGAGACAGCATAAACAACCAGAAAGGGTGCAGACGCTTTGCCCAGCAGATGAGATGTTAACTACAGAAAGTGAGAAGTCATCAGTTTTAAAATGTCAACACACCAAGAGCCTATTTACTGTTTTTTTAAAGTCTATATTTACAGACCCTCAAAACTTACTACATAGCAGCCTGCATTTTTTGAGGCAACTGTCAGTGCTCACAAAGTTCCCCGCCAAGATTATGTGGGTGCAAACAGCCCACCTGGGCCCATATTGCCCCCCTCATGCTGCACAATGAAATCCATTAACTTCAAAAGAACTGGCACTTTATCCAACGCGTGTTGCAGTGTCTACAGCGTGCCGCTTCACCGAGCAAACAGGCAGTACATTTAGTGAAAGGTCACACCTAGCATCTGTCAAGGGTTCACGCCGGGCGCCTTCCACGCTGTAAATAATTCTTTAGAAAGCTTCCTTTTAATTTGCGGGTCTTGCTTTATCGGAAACGGAGGAGCTGTCGCCAACTGAATACTTTGCTTTCTGTGCGCAAGTTAATCGTGTAAAAAGGGTTGTTCTTTGTTAAATCCACCTTTATGTTTAAGCTGATCGAATTTCTTAGAGGTGAAAGTAATCTGGATACGCTAAGTCTAGAAGTCATGATTACAAGGCTATCTGTGTGCCACTTATGGGGGCGCCTTGTCACTGCCAGGTTGGAGCCTGTACCACGGCCTTGCAGCTGGCAGCCTTATCACAACTCCCGGAGGCAGTAGCATCTCTACCACAGCGTTCACCCCCCACCCCCGCTACTGTCACATAACATCCACCACCCCATCCACCACCACCACCACCACCGCATCCACCACCACCACATCCACCACCATATCCACCACCACACCCACCACCACTACATCCACCACCCCATCCACCACCACCCCATCCACCACCACCACCGCATCCACCCCCACCACCGCATCCACCATCACCACATCCACCACCACATCCACCACCACCACATCCACCATCAACTCCAAATCCACCTCCACATGCACCACCATATCCACCACCACATCCACCATCACATCCACTGCCACATCCACCGCCACATCCACAGCCACATCCACCGCCACCAGATCCACCACACCCACCACCACTACATCCACCACCCCATCCACCACCACCACCACCGCATCCACCACCACCACTACATCCACCACCCCATCCACCACCACCACCGTATCCACCACCACCACCGCATCCACCATCACCACATCCACCACCACATCCACCAGCACCACATCCACCATCAACTCCAAATTCACCTCCACATCCACCACCACATCCACCACCACATCCACCATCACATCCACTGCCACATCCACCGCCACATCCACAGCCACATCCACCGCCACATCCACCGCCACCAGATCCACCACACCCACCACCACTACATCCATCACCACACCCACCACCACTACATCCATCACCCCATCCACCACCACCACCACCGCATCCACCACTACATCCACCACCACATCCACCACCACCACATCCACCATCACCACCACATCCACCGCCACATCCACCGCCACTAGATCCACCACATCCACCACCACTACATCCATCACCACACCCACCACCACTACATCCATCACCCCATCCACCACCACCACCACTGCATCCACCACCACCACATCCACCACCACATCCACCACCACCACATCCACCATCACCACCACATTCACCACCACATCCACCACCACATCCACCACCACATCCACCACCACATCCACCACCACATCCACCACCACATCCACCGCCACATCCACCACCACATCCACAAAAATAAAAGCCATTGTTATTTGTAATATCAATACATCTAAGTCACGTAAATACAACACACATTGCATTACAAATGCTATAGGTGTCACATTTGCAAAAGTTAAAACTATTGACATTGTAACTGCCAAAGCTATTAATTTTGCTATTTTCAAAACCAACACATAAATAAAAAAGTGTCATTTACAATAACAATCACTCAAAGTTTCCTAATGCGAGACCTATTGCATTTCCAATGCTTGTTCTTGAATGCAGTTACACAGAAAACAATGAATATAGCCTTGGGGCAGTAGAGTTCTGGTTCTTCCGGAATGAGTTTCAGTGTGCTAGAAAGATCAGTTTGTTCATTCTGGGAATAGCTTCTCTAGCAACTAGATGAACAACTTAAATATGTCCCTTTTTTGATTTTTGGCGATTCCTAAAATTTTTGCCTGAACATGTTTTCTCAATCTTCCAAATTGAGTTTGATAGCTTAAATTTCTGAAATAAAACATTTTTATGTCTTAACATGTCATGACATATTTTTTCAGAAACCGCCGACAATTTTTCCAGTGATACAAACATTTTAATACATAGGATGAAAAAATCATCCTCTACTACCTGGCCTTCTCAGAATTCAAAATCACATTAGGTCTGCAGAACTGACTAAAATCAGCTGTCTCAAAGATGATGTCATAGCTATTGGAAGCCAAATGTGCTTATCCTAATTTTCGTGTTTATTTATAGTGTGACATTTCCCATTAGAGAAAACTGCACCAGCAAGAACACTTATAGACAATATGTGTATTTTTTTAAATGCCACTGCACCTCCCAAGTGTGAATAAACGCTTCTTTGTACAAGGTCATCCCCATTTTTTTAATGGATTGTATTGTTGGTTTTTACACTTTGCACACTTCTGTACAGTACAAGTGCAATTCTTTATTGGTTCAATTCCTTAAAATTGTTACAATAAATGCAGAAAACCAAAAAAGTCCATCAATTAAAAGCATATAAATTACAAGAGTGTTATTATCCTAGTGCATTTTACAGCTATAAGATCTTCAAGTTTTTCATTTTATTGCAATATATATATATATGTATATATATTTGTACATTTTCCAAACCATGCAAGATCCTTTCTGTCAGAGGTAGAAGAGCCTATGGCTAAAGCACTTCTACAGGTTGTGATTCCTATTCATCACGTTTCCAAATAACATTGCCTTTGTTTTTCCAGCATTCACTTACAGCTTATTAAGTGAATTATACTTGTGTAGGGTGTCCAGAAAGCGTTGCATTCCATTTTTTGTATAATCAAGTATAACCAAGTCTCCTGCATACTGAATAAGCTGAATTGTTTGTGAGCCAAGATGTGTAGGAAAATAATTTGATTTCAATATAGTGCTCCCAAGGTCTGCAGTATAGAGATTGACTTCTGCACGGATCACACTGAATGTGCTCTGACTCCTGAGAAATGTACAAACTGGTTAATCCTTGATTAGTATATTTAATTTTCCTGTAAGGCCCTAGTTCAAGCTGTAACAACTGCAGCCCAGGCATGTGGAAAAAGGTAGGGCTAGGACCTTTCTCAGGATTTGCCCGGCGCTAACCGCCCTTGTACCATTCAAGTTTACCAAGTAATGAGGCAGGCGCCGGAGACCAGAAGGCAGGAAACAGAAGTTTATTCCGACGGAGCAGAACACATCAGATCAGACAACAAGGTATCGTCTCGAGGTGCTCTAACAGCCTCTCGGAGGCCTGGCCTCTTATACACTGGTTTATGGCATGTGACCTTTCTTTATTACAATCAGAACTTTGTAAAGCAAGGAAAAGACATCCCCGTAATCCTCGTGTCAATCCCACCCCCATATACCTTCACAATAGAGGTCCTCAACCTGCTGATAAGAGGAGGGGGTCATCACGCAGCTGAGTGTTCCCTCGAGTCTTAGGATGTGTGCGCCTGATCATATCACAGGGGGTGGGGAGGCCTGGATCAATAGAGGGTCCTTTGAAGGAGAGCGACCTCATACAATAAAGGGCAGTAAATGATATCTCCCGGCTTAGGCAATGGCCTCGGACCTGTGTGGACAGTCGGACACGGGGTGAGGGGCCATCAATGGAGTGGTATTCATGCTGCGTGGACAATCCAGCGCAGAAGGGAGGTTTATCAACAGAGGGGCATTCATGGGAGGAGAGGAGGTGTTGGTCAGGCGCTGGCGTGACTCCCAAGGACAGGGTCATGCAGAAGGGTCATGCTCATAAGGAGGAGGGAGGGGGAGCCAGGGTGCGCGGAGGATGCTTGCTGGGTCAGAGGGGCGCGCTGGCGATCGATCGTGGACAGGGAGACCATGATATCTAAAATGGCTGCCGTGCACGTAGTACATAGGTGACAAGCTGGCGCAGATGATGTTCAGATCGCAAACTAAAATTCCACAGTCCTCCCTTTTAACATGTCTCGCCAACTTGTCAGTTCGGGTTTATCCCCATAAGGCCACGTATTTCTACTTCATAGAGGGGGCTCATGTGCTCATTTCGGAAGTCCAAAGTCTTTGGGCACATACAGTTAGAAACAAGGCCGCACAAAGGTGGCAGACATTGGATACCTAAGCAACACCCACATAATATCACAACAGGTATCAGCACGAAGGAAAACAACTTCCAACCCCAATTCTTCAAAGTGTCCCAAAACCAGCTCCCAAGCGACCATCCTTCCTGTTCTTGGTGAACCTCTGAGGACAGTCTGTGGAGGTGTTCAATGGCTTTGTAGACTGAAGGCGAGTTGTCTGGCACGTAGGTGCAGCAGCTGGATCCGATGATGCGGCATGCTCCTCCTCGGTCGGCTAGGACCACGTCTAGGACAAGACGATTTTGAAGGGTCACGAGGCGGACCGCCTGAAGCTCCGCAGTGTTGTTGGCGAGGATGCCAGCCGTGATGTTGATCGTTGTTTCTACTGCCTGGGTCAGGTGTCGGATAGCACGGCTGTTTGCCATTGGGCCCCACAGAGGAACAAGACCCTTTGCTGCATCCAGGAACTGTGCTCCGGTGGAGTCGGCTTGTCCAAGGTCGTCTGCACGCCTCTGCCGGTGATGGTTGGCAGGGGCTACATATGTGGGTGGAAGAACGAAGGCAATGTAACAGATACCCCTCCAACCCTTCGGGAGCCAGGTGTAACCTTTGGTGCCACACACAAAGTACATGTTTGGAGAAGCAACAAAGGAAGGGGGGTCAGCCGAGTCCAATGTTCTGGTGATTCGGCAGGCGCTGTGACCCACCAGCTGCGTTCCATGGCCTTCGAGACACACAAGACCTGTGACATTGATAACAGACAGGGCCACAGTTAGAGTGGCGGTAGTTTGTTTTTGCAGATGAGTGAAGGTGGTTCTGGCTGGATTGTGGAGCACCTGTACTTCGACTCGTTCTTTGGCTGGAATATCTTTGATGAAGGTGGCGCCTGCGAGCGCAGGACACAGGGCAGCAGGGGTCTTTCCTGTTTTGTTCAGCCAGAACCCAGAGTAGAAGTGTGACACTGTCCGGCTGGAGGTGGCGTTGTCCTTGTGGCTCTCTTGCATGAGGATCAACCAGGCAAGGCAAGAGCCGTGAACTGAGAAGGGTGAAGGGATGAAGGGGATGGAGTGTCCAGTGGCATGCGGGAGCAACCCGCAGATCCAACAGTTCGTAGCATTCGCAGCAAGGTTGTGTTGGTGCAACAGTTGCACGAAGGAATTGTTCCAGAATTCCCTGCGCCTTTCTCGGAGCTGAGGCGACAGAGAGATTAGGTGATGCTCTTTCAGGGGTGTTGGCTGTGCAGTAGGTAGCAATGTCTCATGAGCCGGTGTGCTTTCCTCCAGAATCCAGAAGGAGGTCATGAGGAGGAGGCAGAAGAGGAAGACAATGAAGAGTGCGATTGTCTTTGATTTGTGCAGGTTGTCAGTCTTTGGATTTCTATACTGGGTATTTCCTGTTGCTTCCATCATCTTCTTATCTGGCGCTTCCATCATCTTCCTATCTGGCGCTTCCATCACCTTCAAGGGGCTCGGTAGTGGGCAGAACCACAGACTTCGTTTAGCTTCTCTCCCGGCAACCCTTGATTGTGTTTAGGTCACCGTTCTGAGATTTAACTTAGTCCGTGGCCTACTTAGCCGAAACTCCCTCCTTTCGACGCAGGAAATACCCTTCTCTGGATGGCACAGTGGGATCAGAGAATTTTGCAAGTTCGAGTGCCTCAGTATCGGGATAACAGTCCAATATCGGTCGGTCTTTGCTCAGGAGCTCTTCTTGGGCGCTGACGTTTTCTGTCGTGGCCAGGTTTGCAGAGACCTTCCGGCAATGATGCGCGTGCAGCCAGTGCTTCTTCCCCTCCACCCGGAGTGCCGTTCGGGTGGTGATCAGCACTTGCCAGGGGCCCGTCCACCGAGGTTCCAGACTCTTGGTTCGCTGGAAATTTCGTATCAATACGAAATCTCCCGGTTGGATGTCATGGCCGGGGCCCCTGGAAGCATCGGGGATGGCCTGCTGCACCTGTTGATGAATGACAGACAACCTTTTAGTTAACTTGCACAAATAATCAGACAGTAGGACGTCCGGGACGTCATGAATGGAGGTCGGTTTGGGAGCAGTCCAGAGATTCATCGGTCGCCCAAACACGACCTTGTAGGGGGTCAAATGGTGCTTGGTGGGAGTGGAGCGCATCGATAACAAAGCCAGTGGGAGGGCATCCGGCCAGTTAAGTTTAGTGGTGGCCACTATTTTTGCCAGTTTCAGCTTCAGTGTGGCATTATGGCGTTCCACTAGACCGGCGGATTGGGGGTGGAAGACCGCATGAAATCGTTGCCTCACCCCCAACCCCTTTAGGATTAATTGGATAACCTCAGCTATGAAGTGGGGGCCATTGTCGCTCCATAAATTTCGGCAAAGGCCATAGCGAGGGAAGAATTCCTTCAGTAGTACTTTGGCAGTAGTCATGGCAGTGTTGTCACAGGTTGGATAGGCTTCTACCCATTTGCTGAAGGCACACACGATGACTAGTACATACTTCAGGCTTTGGCATCTCTCTAGTTGGATGTAGTCCATCTGAAGGACCTCGAAGGGGTGATTGGGGGTCCCAAACCCTCCCCGGGGTACTACAGTTCCTTTCCCGGGGTTGTGTTGCAGACAGATAAGGCACTGCTGAACTAGGCGTCTGGCTGAGTCAGGGATTTTGTCGTTATGCCAGACTTTGGAAATGAGTTCGATCATGGGTGCAGATCCTATGTGTGCGGGGGAGTGAGCCATTGTCAGTATGGGAATCAGGTATGAGTCGGGTAGCAACCATTTGCTTGCATCCTTCGTTCGCCAGCAGCCCTCCTCATCCTTCAAACCCACCCTTGCCCACTTAGTCAGCTCGTGAGGGGTGCTGGCCGACTGTATGTCTCTGATCATTATCCTTGTGTCACTCCATGTTTCTGCTTGTGACCTGGTCATGTACATGCGTGTCACCGTCCTATTCTCAGCTGTGGTTCGTGCAGTGATGCCGGCCAATGCATTCCCTTGTCCGACCAAGTCTGTCACCCTTTTGTGTGCCTGACATTTTATCACCGCTAATCGTTTGGGGAGGAGAACTGCTTCAATCAGAGCGGAGACGAGATCTCCGTGGAGGATCGGGGTGCCGTGGGACGTCAGGAATCCCCTCTCCCTCCACAGGAGCCCAAAATGGTGGACCACTCCGAAGGCATACTGGCTGTCCGTATATACGTTCGTGGTGGTCCCTGCGGCTATGATACATGCTCGGGTGAGGGCTATCAGCTCTGCTGCCTGGGCAGATCGTTGTGTGATGCAGGCTGTCTCAACTACTGTTCGGGCTGTTGTTACTGCATAGGCAGCTGAAGTGGTGCCATCTGAGAGTTTGATGCATGAGCCGTCTACCCATAGCTCTCCATCGGGGTCAGGAAAAGCAGTGTCTCGGAGGTCAACCCTACTCCTAGTTTGTTCGTCCGTGAGGGTCACACAGTCGTGGATGGGAGGAATGTCGGGGTCATTTTCAGGCAGGGGTAACAATGTGGCAGGATTCAAAGTTGTGCATCTCTTTAGTGTGATGTGGGGTGCAAGCAGAGTCAACTCGTACCCTGTCAGTCGTGCGCTAGTCAGGTGTTGGGTCTTGGTCTGGTTCAAGAGGGTGTCGACGACATGGGGTACTAGCACTGTGAGGGAGTTGGAAAGTACAATTCCCTCGCTCTGACGGATAGAGACAGCAGCGGCGGCTACTGCTCGAAGGCAGGCAGGCAAAGCTCTGGCTACAGGATCAAGAGTGGCGGAGAAGTAGGCACAAGGGCGCTGCTTAGGACCAATTGATTGAGTTAGGACAGACAATGCGCATCCCTCCCTTTCGTGGGTGAAGAGGGAGAAGGGTTTGGAGTAATCCGGGGTTCCTAGGACAGGCGCTGAGCAGAGTGCATCCCGTAATTCCTTAAAGGAGGCTTGACACTCAGCGGTCCAAGGAAGCGGGGAGGGGACATCTTTGGTCAGCAGGGCAAGTAATGGTTTCACAATGAGGCTGTAATTAGGCAACCACTGTCTGCAAAAAGAGGTTAGGCCAACCAAGGAGCGGACCTGCTTTTGTGTTTTTGGGATGGGGGTGTCTAGGATGGTTTGGATTCGGTCGGGTGTAAGTTTCCTCCCTTCTTTGGACAGAAGATGGCCTAGGTAAGTCACCTGTGGCTGACAGAACTGTAACTTCTTTTTGGAGACTTTATGGCCATTTTCTGCAAGAAAGTGTAGGAGTTGGACGGTGGCTGTCGTTGCAAGCGGGGTGGTGTCGGCCGCCAGAAGGATATCATCGACATATTGGATCAACACCACTCCCTCTGGTAGCTGGAAGGCATCCAGCTGTCTTTTGAGGGCCTGGCTGTAAATGCTGGGACTTTCAGTGTACCCCTGGGGAGCTCTACAAAATCGGTACGAGCGGGATTTTAAAGTGAAGCCGAAGAGATAACGGCTGTCTGGATGAATGGGGATAGAGAAAAACGCGTTCTTAAGGTCGATAACAGAGAAGGTGGTGGCAGTGGACGGGATGAGGGTCAGAATGGTGGTGATATCAGAGACCACAGGATATTGGGGTACAACCACTTTGTTAATCTCTCGTAAGTCGATGATGAAGCGGTACGCTTTCTCATCTCCTTCACCTTGCTTCTTAACAATAGGTAGGATTGGGCTGTTGCAGACGTTGCTAACCACCTCTTCAACCACTCCTGCATCTACCAGAGACTGAATGATCGCTACCAGTGCCTTCTCACCCTCTGGCGATATCCGATATTGCGGGAGTTTCGGGAGCATAGCGTCCTGTCGTACAGTTATGTGAATAGGATCAATTATCATTCGCCCCACATCAGAGTCATTTTTGGCCCACAGGTACGGAGGCAGGGTGTCAAGCAGGGACAGGTCAGCGTCAGTTATGGAGCACATGTGTCGTGGGGGGCGGGATCTGGGCATGTCTGGGTTGTCGTACAGGATGACTCGTATTCCATCTGGGGAACACCTAATGGTAGCTCGAAAATGTTTCAGTAAGTCAATGCCCATAATGGCGTCAGGGGAGTTGGAGGAGAGTAGAAATGTCGCGTCAGTGGTGTTGTTTTCTAGGTCAAAGGTAATAGGTACGGACAGGGGGTTAGTGGAGGGCGTTCCATCGAAACCTATCGACGTTATGTGTGAGCCAGACAAGGGTGCCCTTGGAATCAGTCGTTTTGATAACACACTACGTGTCGCCCCAGTGTCTACCAAAAATGGAGACTCTGTACCCAGGACCTTAGCGGTGACATAAGGACCTTGCTGGTCAACACAGAGCTCGACTGGATCCCTCCCTTGCCCCTGGCAGTCCTATGCAAAGTCGGGGGCATTTTCACCTTCGGACAGCTGATATTGGTTCTGTCGGGGACGGTCAAATGTGTTCAGTCTCCCTGATCTGTCATTGCTGGTGTCGTTGGTGCTCCCTCGTCCTTGTACTCTATTTCTCGGACCACCTGCCACATCCCTGGAGTCTCTATTTCTATTCACTTCTAGCAAGACCGGACACTGGGATTTCCAATGGCCGAACCCTTTGCAGAAGGCGCATTGGTCATTGCTAATGTCTCTCCGTCCAGTGTGGGATGTTGGGGTGTGATCTTTAGGAGGTAGATCTCTGGGGGTAGTTGGTTGGTAGTTCCCCCTTTGGTGTTCCTGTCCTACCGCTATACCCTGTATCTGGGCTATCATTACCCTTTCCTTTAAATCTTTCTTCTTTTTCTCGGACGCCCTATCATTCTCATTCTTTTGGTGCTCGTAATACTGAGCCATCTGAAGGATAGCTGCGGGTTTGGAGGCCCCCCAACTACTCTCACTCGTCTGCAGTTTTTGGGAGACTTCTTGTGTTAGTCCCTTTACATAATTTTGCACAAACAGGTGCTGTCCGGTTGCGGTGGTCATGTCTTGGCCACTGTAGTCGGAGAACACTGTCTCGAATCGGGAGAAGTATTCTGACACATCTTCCTGGGGTTTCTGTCGACAGGCCGTGACTATCGACCAGTCTACTTTTCTTTCCGGGACCAGTGTTTTTAACTTCTGGACCAGTTTGTCTGGGAGTTCCAGTATGTCTTTCACTGGTTTACTCCCCGGCTCTCGCTGTCTATCTAGTTTACCGAGTTGGTCCCAGGTATGTCCAAACAGATCCGTGTGGTCAGCCTTCCGGATTTGCTTCCACACATCAGCTGGCAGGCATAACCCAAAGAACAAGTCAATGTCCGCTAAAGTCATTATTGTCGAACCCAAGGCTGTGCCTAATTCGGTATAAAATGCCGTCGGGTTCTTTCTTAAATCGGGCAGGGTTTGTTTGAAGGTTAGGATATCCTGTCGGTCCCATGGTTGGTAAACCCAATTGTACACAACCCTCCCTTTTGCATTTTCATTATTAATATCATCGCTCGTTCCCTGGCCCCGTGGCGGGATCCAGTAAGGAGCCGCTTCTCTGATAGGCATCATAGTATTGGCTACTTCTGCCGAGGTTGTTTCAGGGACCGCAACCTTGGCTTCTGGTTTCTGTTCCGCGAGGTGGCGGAAGACCTCAAGCATTTGCATGAAGAGCTCCGTCGCCTCACGTTCGGTCCCATCTCCAACATCAATCTTCCTATACAGTATTGTTAGTTTAGCGGGACCCTTACTCTGATACCTATCTTCATATGCGTTCAGGGTGTGGTAGCTGAATCGCAAGATGAAATGCCGTCTGTGGCTGTCGGCATGTGAATTATATATGCTCATTGTGTATTCTTCGCTCTCCCTTCGTTCTACCAATGTCTTTGCTATTTTGTTGATCCCATCCCGCTCATCTTTGCTTAACCTACTTAGCCTGGCTGATGATTGTTTGCTAGCCTCGGGGTCGTCTGACGAAGTTGTTAATGTGGCTGGTGCGGAGGCCGTGAGGGCCGGTGCACTAGCACTAGGGTCACTTTCACTCACACTCGGGGCTTGCAGGTTTTGTTGGCTGGGAGCATATGGAGGGGGCATGTAGATGATTGGGGGACCTAGCAGTAACTCATCGTTTGCCCGTTGTTTGGAGGGCAGTTCAGGGTAGAGCGCAGAGGTGGTCCTAACAGGACATTGGCCTGTTGACCCTGATTCTTTGTTTTGTGTAGCTTCTTTTCTTTCTTTTATTTCCTCTTCTAGTTGCTTTGCGGCCGGGTGGGCTGCCTTTCGTAATTCTTTCCCTATTTTTGCTTCTTCTCTTTTCTTTCGTTGTTCCGTTTCTTTGCGCCACATGCCGATACTGTCGAGCATAGTGGGCGTGGTCTTATTCTTCTGGAGCGCTATTTCTAATGTTTTTATTTTATTTTCATTAAAGGAACCTATCAGTGGCCACTGACTTTCAGGGTTCTTTTTCGTATATTTATGCCATAGTTTAGTGTAAGCTATAGCGACTAGTCCATACTTAGTGAACATGTCCTTATTAGGGGTGCCCTCCAGTGGAGCTGGATGGTTCATCTCTAATAAGCGGTCCGGGCTAAACAGGCTACCAACCAGTGGGGAGAAGATAGGCATGACGGATTACAACGGGGACAAAAGTCTGCACTACCTATCTTATCACGGCGGGCAAAGACTAGACAGAATATTTCTATTCTCCGTTGTTTGCCGGCGGTGAATACCTCAAACGAACCAATACCGAACAATCGGTCAATCAAAACAATTCAGTGGGGAGAATAAGTGGGCACGAAAAGTTATCGTTACCTACTCTTTCTCTCCCTGCAAAGAGAGACCTTGTTCTTCCCTGTTTGCAGAAAAAGAATCTCCAGACAATAATCCACGAACGACAGTTCGGGAAACAGTGGGGGAGGAAGATAGGCACGACGGATTACAACGGGGACAAAAGTCTGCGTTACCTATCCTTCACTGTTTGCAAAGAGAGAGCCTGTTGTTTTTCTCCGTTTGCAGACAGCGAATCTCCAGAGGTTTCAACAAAGCGTAATACTAGTATTATCCAA
Organism: Lissotriton vulgaris; assembly: GCF_964263255.1. NCBI lineage: Eukaryota > Metazoa > Chordata > Amphibia > Caudata > Salamandridae > Lissotriton > Lissotriton vulgaris. The sequence continues at coordinate 1,401,136,161 of NC_141696.1, forward strand.
ACAAAACAATTTTTTCTCAGTTCGTCGTGTTTACACGACCTTACCCGGACCGCATGGACGGTTTCCTGTCCTCTGGATCCAGCGCCCGATCGTCCTCTCTCCTTCGTGATGTTCGCGGCACTCCTGATGGTTCCCAGTCAGGACCGTAGATCACTCGAGAGAGGTCTGTTCAGAACTAGTGAAGGTCGGATGATCGGCTGTCAGACGAGGGTCTATCGGACACGAGCTCTTCCCGATCGTTGCAGTCGTTCACTCTGTCATCGGGACCTCTCCCACTGGATCCACGTGTCGCTGATGGGCCCCACGCTTTGGGACGCCAATTGTGGAAAAAGGTAGGGCTAGGACCTTTCTCAGGATTTGCCCGGCGCTAACCGCCCTTGTACCATTCAAGTTTACCAAGTAATGAGGCAGGCGCCGGAGACCAGAAGGCAGGAAACAGAAGTTTATTCCGACGGAGCAGAACACATCAGATCAGACAACAAGGTATCGTCTCGAGGTGCTCTAACAGCCTCTCGGAGGCCTGGCCTCTTATACACTGGTTTATGGCATGTGACCTTTCTTTATTACAATCAGAACTTTGTAAAGCAAGGAAAAGACATCCCCGTAATCCTCGTGTCAATCCCACCCCCATATACCTTCACAATAGAGGTCCTCAACCTGCTGATAAGAGGAGGGGGTCATCACGCAGCTGAGTGTTCCGTCGAGTCTTAGGATGTGTGCGCCTGATCATATCACAGGGGGTGGGGAGGCCTGGATCAATAGAGGGTCCTTTGAAGGAGAGCGACCTCATACAATAAAGGGCAGTAAATGATATCTCCCGGCTTAGGCAATGGCCTCGGACCTGTGTGGACAGTCGGACACGGGGTGAGGGGCCATCAATGGAGTGGTATTCATGCTGCGTGGACAATCCAGCGCAGAAGGGAGGTTTATCAACAGAGGGGCATTCATGGGAGGAGAGGAGGTGTTGGTCAGGCGCTGGCGTGACTCCCAAGGACAGGGTCATGCAGAAGGGTCATGCTCATAAGGAGGAGGGAGGGGGAGCCAGGGTGCGCGGAGGATGCTTGCTGGGTCAGAGGGGCGCGCTGGCGATCGATCGTGGACAGGGAGACCATGATATCTAAAATGGCTGCCGTGCACGTAGTACATAGGTGACAAGCTGGCGCAGATGATGTTCAGATCGCAAACTAAAATTCCACAGGCATGGAATGTTAAGGGTCACCTATAGACTAAGGCACTTGTTGTTGCATCCACTACTGTGACAAGGAAAACATGGCTTCAGGTTTACTATTGCAGCCCGACTGCTGCAGTTTAAACTTGCAGGGTGACCTTATTGAAACAACCCTTTTGATATGAGAAAACCTCCCTTTTAAATATTAATATGTCACCCCTATACAGGCTTTATAACACACAAGGTAGGGTGAATGGTATTTCATAGTGGGACATGTAGAAAATGTATGTTAAAATGGCCCTACAGTGACAACGCTAAAAATTCCTATTGCCAGTATGGCAGGCCTAGCTGTGCTATGTAGAAACATAGGGGCATATTATCAATGCTGGCGATATGCTATTTTTGCCGCTTTAGCGGCCGTTTTCGTCTGCTAAGCGGCGATAATACTATCGCCCAATTAGCAAGCTGTCCCTAACTGATGTTAGCGACAGCTTTGAGGCGATAGCGAGCAGTTTGGGGCCCGCTTTGCATGTTAGCGATAATAATCGCTAATGACATGCAAAGCGGGCATTCCTAACCTGTTAGCGACTGAAAGCAGTCGCTAACGTCGCTAACGCCTGTTAGCAAGGCAGGCTTAGCGATGGCAATATTTGCGCTAAGCGTGAATATCGCCAAATATTAACACCTGCTCAAACCAGTTCTTAGCCATGTTATCCAATGGGAGGTGGATAACATGGCTAAGAACATTTAGTCGCTAATGCGTGAATATCGCTGTATTCTCAGCGATATTCACGCTTTCGCCGGAAAAATTATCGCTTTGGAGATAAACTTAGCTAATAGCACGTTATCTCAGCGATAATTTCCGGCGATGCTTAGCGATACAAAAATCGTTGCTAAGCCTAGTTAGCGATAAATATCGCAAATCATTGGTAATATGCCCCATAGAGTGCAGAAAAACATACTAATACTGCTAATTCTGGAAAGGTACTAGCTAGAAAAATAATTAAGCCACCATTTATAACAGTTATTAAAGTCCAATTCAATTGTGAATTCGGACTTCTAATGCATTTTAAGGAAAAGCAACTTTTAGAAAATACCTGAGCTTTCAGGAGCTTAATTTGCATTAGTTCTCCAACTACTACCAGCCAGTGCTCAGCCTTGACTGAGGTGTGAAATTCTTCCTATGCGCACAAAATACACAGACCTGAATGGGCAGAGATGACTCACCTTAACACAATAGAGTATGCAAGGTTGGGGCTGTGCCCATTCTATTAACTCCCCAGTTTCGAATCCTGCATGAGAGGTCTGTCAGAAGCACGTGTAAAAGTTTTGCGCCCCTCAAAATTGTTTGTCTGATTGCTAATATACACTGCTTTTGTTCTACCAGATGCCTGTCTCTAGTTTTGTTGTGGGTAGAGTGCCTGCTTTAAACTGTATTTTAGTGTTAGATATGGGACTAATCTAGAATAACTATGGTATACTCTTCACATACACACCCAGCCTTCAAAGGCAAAGTTAAGTTTGGCCAAAGACTTTCGCCACCTTGAAAATGCCCTAACTCATGGCATTTTAGGTCTGTTTGGCGAAAAGCAAAAAGGCAGTACTACAAAAGTAGGTATGTCGGTGCCTGGGAACCTTAACTTTGTTGTTCAAAGAGGAACTAAAATTGTTTCATGGTGGCCCCACCCACAGGATTATGAACCGCTCAAAGCTGGACTCTCACTGTCATGTCCCATGTCAAGAGGGCAGTCCATCTACTTCCACCCATCAGGGCTGCACAGACAAGCAACTCTAGTCCCGCTTCCTAGTGGGGTTCTTAGTGTGTGTCATTTCCCTTCACTGACAGTATCTCAGCACCCGGCTCATTTTTAGCTTCCCCTAGTTCCCTGCAGGTCATGTCACAGAATCAATAGAATATTCCTCTGCTTATTGAATTATTTATTGTTTCACTGAATCTTCATCAAGAGTCCATGCTGTTGAGATGGAGCACCCAGTATTCAGTTAGCAATGATATTTCTCCAGAGAGATTTGATAAAGTCTCTCAAGAGTTTGGCAAATCTTGGCTGCCTTATTTGGTTCTATAAGTGTTTAAACCATGCCCAAACTGACATACATGCTTTGCCTCAAGGCCCTCAAAGAAGGAGGTTCATCACTCCTTGCACTTACCAACAAGGATCAAAAGATGCCTCTGCCTTGTCGACGAGAGAAATTGCTTTGTTGTTCCCTGTTTCTAGTCTAGTGTTCATCTTCCGGTGTGCAACTTCTGAGTAACATGCAGATGGACCACCCAGCTTTATAATATTTCTCCAGAGAGATTTGCTGAAGTCTCTCAAGAGCTTGGCAAATCTCGGCGGCCATCTATGGTGCTGTTGTTGTTTAATCTGCGCCCTAGCAGACTCACATGCTTTGGCTCAAGTTCTTCAAACAAGAAAATTCTTTGCTCCTTTGCACTTACTTACAAGGATCCAGCGATGCTCCCGCCTTGCCCATGAGTCTGATTTCTTTGTTGTTCATTGTCTCTGAGGCAGTCTTAGTCTTCTGGTATGTAACTTCTAAACAATGTACAAAGAAAAGAAAATAACAGTAGGCACATTCGTCTCCAACAGGAGCTCCCAAATAATGTACAACTTTCATTACTATATTCACATAGCAATATGTTAACAAAAGCCAGAGTCAAAAAAACACACAACCATAGACATTTGCACAAGAGACCTTGCTTGTTTTGATTTGGAAAGTAGAACCATAGAAACACTTGTTAAAAGTGAAGAACTAAGAGACAATAAAAATACAGAACCTTCAGTCTGAAGGAAAACACCATAAGGGAAGTTGGAACACCGTATGTTAAAGTTTTTATGTAAGTTGGTAAACCAAGCATATGTTGTCATTCATTTGTTGTGAAATAGATTGTTTTAAACTAGGTACACTTGTAAGACATGGTTGCCTTGCAGGCGATCAGTAAACCTGCATCCTACAGAAGACTCACAGAAGATAAGCTGATGTCTTTCAAATTACAATCAAGTGCCACCCCATACTCCAGAGTTGGCTGATTGCAGGTAGACACAGCAAGAAATCCTTCGTAAGGTAGATAACAATGTGATACCTGAAAACAGCACAGTAATAAGGACTTTGTTTTCAAGTTTCAACAACAGCTCACTTGGGGAACAAACTAGACTAGCACTTCAAGAAATAAGACTATCTTTTCTAGTCCAGACCATCTTCCTTTTTTTCGGAACCATTCACAAGTAATAAAGGTAGGGCATAAAGAGATGGGCCCAGATAACTGCAGGAACGTCACAGTGTAGGCTTGGAAGGTACAGACTGCCATGTTTAATCTGACACTCACCCAGTCATCCTCCAAGCGTCATCTCTTGCAAAGGGATACTAGGTGGACTGAACCAGCTGCCCTTGGCATCTGTGAGTTGTTAGAAGATCCAGAGGAATTTGGACCTCCATTCTACTTGAAATTCAAGGACAGGAAGATCTCTAGGGATCATAATGATGATCATGTGGGGGGGGCTTTAGGATCATAAAAAAGTTGAAGAAGACATTCATGTGAATTATCCCAGCTGAACAGGGACAACAAGACCTGGACTTTGCTCTTCCCCTCTTCCTGCCACCCTGAGAGCCTCCAAGTGCTCCCCTCAGGTCCAGAGGATCCTGGAAGAGTACTCGTGATTGTTTGGGCATTAAAATAAGTCTGGGAAATCTGGGAAATCTTTCAAAACTATTTCACCAGAGATTCGGGGTACCGACTGCAAATAATTATGACTGTCAGTTCGACAGCATCAGGCACCATTTCATGTTTGTCCCATAAGGAGAAGAGTTAGAAACCTTTTTTGTATGTCCCTACTTCCAGGCCCTTCTGGGGCCAGACGGCTTGGTGTATCTGACTGCATTCATTTGCAGTTATCCTCAAAGTGCACCATGTCTCGGTTTGCACAATCAATAGCTACTATTGACGCTCTGTACTTTTTGGTGCTATTTCACTTAAATCTTTAAAGATTCATATTTCCAGTGCTCCTCATCTGGTTTTGTCCCTTTGGTGTCTATTGTTTATCAATTGTGCATATAGTTTTTACAAAATAGAGTGGGGTTTTTATAATGTTTTGTTTTTTCGACTTTTAACTGTTACAGGCCTGTCTGCTTTGTGCCACGGCTACCAGGGATTGAAATCAGGTTTGAATTACTAAAACAATTGACTAGACCTAGCAAGATAGTGACATTATTACTTGTGATGTTCTACTGACTAGTCTCCAAACATCCATGGATGGTGAAAACAATTGAGCAAAGTGTCTCCTCCAAACTCAGCTCTTACATAATTGAGAATTAACTGCTAGCTGATCATCAGTCCAGCTCCAGATTGGGTTTCAGCACAGAAATAGAGACTGTTATGATGCCAACTGCATCATAGAAAAAAGAGAATCTTGCTTAATCATCTTATCTGATATGCAGGCAGCTTTTTTACACAAGTAAATGCCAACTACATCTCCAACTGCAACCAGAACCTGCAGTATGTGTGGCAAATGGAACATATGTGTTGGAAGAACGTCATCTCGGGAATCTTGCATTACAAGAATAACGCAAAATTAATAAAAGTATGTGATATTACTCTGGCATGAAAGAAATTCCACCCAAACCTACACCCAATTGCTTTAAATTGTTCATGCATTAATCAAGCTTGGTACTACTGCATTTTGAACATTTCGTTTTATAATAGAGATTATGCTTTCTCTAGAGTGGTGGAAAAGAAAATTCGACCCAATTCACAAAGGTAAACTTAGACCTGAAGTCTAGGGGGCCATTATGATGTTGGGCGGATCGCCCCACCTGACTGGCGGTGGCGATACGCCCAACATCTTTCCCCGCCCAACCTTCAATTTTCCCGCCATATTACAATGGCGGGGGGTACAGCGGCGGACAGAAAGACCGTCTGCCGTTTTACCGCAGGCAGGTAATCGTTACGATTGCCTGCCTTGCGATCCTGACCCATAATATGGTGGCAGTGCCTAGCAGGCATCGCCGGCCATATTATGATGTGGGCGGATTAGGGCCTTTCCATGTCAGCGATACCGCAATGGAAAGCCATGCAGTCTTTTGCATTGGGGTCCCATTGCGGGCCCCCTGGGTGTTGATGGGGTGGGGGTGCACTTGGGGGGTACCCATGGTACCCCCTGCATAGGCATGCACAAGGTGGCAGGCACTGCACAGTGCCTGTTAAGTTGTGCATGTCAATGCACAACATGTCACTTTTACATTGCGGCGGGTGGTGCTTGCAGCACCACCCGCCGCAATGCAAAAGATGCGGGATGGGACGGTCAGGGTGGGGGTTGCATCCTGATTGCCCCGGCGGGACCGCTGCATCTCTGGCGGTCGGTCCCGTTTTCTGTGGCGTGGCGGGCGGACAAATTCCAAAGTCCGCCCGCCATCGTAATGGGGCCCTAAGTTTAGATCTAAGGTAAAAGTGCTCAATTCACAAAGGTAAACTTACAAAATAGAGTGGGGTTTTTATAATGTTTTGTTTTTTCGACTTTTAACTGTTACAGGCCTGTCTGCTTTGTGCCACGGCTACCAGGGATTGAAATCAGGTTTAAATTACTAAAACAATTGACTAGACCTAGCAAGATATTGACATTATTACTTGTGATGTTCTACTGACTAGTCTCCAAATTACCATGGATGGTGAAAACAATTGAGCAAAGTATCTCCTCCAAACTCAGCTCTTACATAATTGAGAATTAACTGCTAGCTGATCATCAGTCCAGCTCCAGATTGGGTTTCAGCACAGAAATAGAGACTGTTATGATGCCAACTGCATCAAAGAAAAAAGAGAATCTTGCTTAATCATCTTATCTGATATGCAGGCAGCTTTTTTACACAAGAAAATGCCAACGACACCTCCACCTGCAACCAGAGCCTGCAATTTGTGCGGCAAATGGAACATATGTGTTGGAAGAACGTCATCTCGGGAATCTTGCATTACAAGAATAACGCAAAATTAATAAAAGTATGTGACATTACTCTGGCATGAAAGAAATTCCATCCAAACCTACACGCAATTGCTTTAAATTGTTCATGCATTAATCAAGCTTGGTACTATTGCATTTTGAACATTTCGTTTTATAATAGAGATTATGCTTTCTCTACAGCGGTGGAAAAGAAAATTCGACCCGATTCACAAAGGTAAACTTAGACCTGAAGTCTAGGGGGGCCATTATGATGTTGGGCGGACCGCCCCCACCTGACTGGCGGTGGCGATACGTCCAACATCTTTCCCCACCCAACCTTCAATTTTCCCGCCATATTACAATGGCGGGGGGTACAGCGGCGGACAGAAAGACCGTCTGCCGTTTTACCGCAGGCAGGTAATCGTTACGATTGCCTGCCTTGCGATCCTGACCCATAATATGGTGGCAGTGCCTAGCAGGCATCGCCGGCCATATTATGATGTGGGTGGATTAGGGCCTTTCCATGACAGCGATGCCGCCATGGAAAGCCATGCAGTCTTTTGCATTGTGGTCCCATTGCGGGCCCCCTGAGTGTTGATGGGGTGGGCGTGCACTTGGGGGGTACCCATGGTACCCCCTGCATAGGCATGCACAAGGTGGCAGGCACTGCGCAGTGCCTGTTAAGTTGTGCATGTCAATGCACAAAATGTCACTTTTACATTGCGGCGGGTGGTGCTTGCAGCACCACTCGTCGCAATGCAAAAGATGCGGGATGGGACGGTCACGGTGGGGGTTGCATCCTGATTGCCCCCGCGGGACCGCTGCATCTCTGGCGGTCGGTCCTGTTTTCTGTGACGTGGCGGGCGGACAAATTCCAAAGTCCGCCCGCCATCGTAATGGGGCCCTAAGTTTAGACCTAAGGTCAAGGAGCTCAATTCACAAAGGTAAACTTACAAAATAGAGTGGGGTTTTTATAATGTTTTGTTTTTTCGACTTTTAACTGTTACAGGCCTGTCTGCTTTATGCCACGGCTACCAGGGATTGAAATCAGATTTAAATTACTAAAACAATTGATTAGACCTAGCAAGATATTGACATTATTACTTGTGATGTTCTACTGACTAGTCTCCAAACATCCATGCATGGTGAAAACAATTGTGCAAAGTATCTCCTCCAAACTCAGCTCTTACATAATTGAGAATTAACTGCTAGCTGATCATCAGTCCAGCTCCAGATTGGGTTTCAGCACAGAAAAAGAGACTGTTATGATGCCAACTGCATCATAAAAAAAAGAGAATCTTGCTTAATCATCTTATCTGATATGCAGGCAGCTTTTTTACACAAGAAAATGCCAACGACACCTCCACCTGCAACCAGAGCCTGCAATTTGTGCGGCAAATGGAACATATGTGTTGGAAGAACGTCATCTCGGGAATCTTGCATTACAAGAATAACGCAAAATTAATAAAAGTATGTGATATTACTCTGGCATGAAAGAAATTCCATCCAAACCTACACCCAATTGCTTTAAATTGTTCATGCATTAATCAAGCTTGGTACTATTGCATTTTGAACATTTCGTTTTACAGTAGAGATTATGCTTTCTCTACAGCGGTGGAAAAGAAAATTCGACCCGATTCACAAAGGTAAACTTAGAACTGAAGTCTAGGGGGGCCATTATGATGTTGGGCGGACCGCCCCCACCTGACTGGCGGTGGCGATACGCCCAACATCTTTCCCTGCCCAACCTTCAATTTTCCCGCCATATTACAATGGCGGGGGGTACAGCGGCAGACAGAAAGACCGTCTGCAGTTTTACCGCAGGAAGGCAATCGTTATGATTGCCTGCCTTGCGGTCCTGGCCCATAATATGGTAGCAGTGCCTAGCAGGCATCGCCGGCCATATTATGATGTGGGCGGATTAGGGCCTTTCCATGACAGCGATGCCGCCATGGAAAGCCATGCAGTCTTTTGCATTGGGGTCCCATTGCGGGCCCCCTGGGTGTTGATTGGGTGGGGGTGCACTTGGGGGGTACCCATGGTACCCCCCTGCATAGGCATGCACAAGGTGGCAGGCACTGCGCAGTGCCTGTTAAGTTGTGCATATCAATGCACAACATGTCACTTTTATATGCGGCGGGTGGTGCTTGCAGCACCACCCGCCGCAATGCAAAAAATGCGGGATGGGGCGGTCAGGGTGGGGGTTGCATCCTGATTGCCCCCGCGGGACCGCTGCATCTCTGGCGGTCGGTGCCGTTTTCTGTGACGTGGCGGGCGGACAAATTCCAAAGTCCGCCCGCCACCGTAATGGGGCCCTAAGTTTAGACCTAAGGTCAAAGAGCTCAATTCACAAAGGTAAACTTACAAAATAGAGTGGGGTTTTTATAATGTTTTGTTTTTTCGACTTTTAACTGTTACAGGCCTGTCTGCTTTGTGCCACGGCTACCAGGGATTGAAATCAGGTTTAAATTACTAAAACAATTGACTAGACCTAGCAAGATATTGACATCATTACTTGTGATGTTCTGCTCACTAGTCTCCAAACGTCCATGGATGGTGAAAACAATTGAGCAAAGTATCTCCTCCAAACTCAGCTCTTACATAATTGAGAATTAACTGCTAGCTGATCATCAGTCCAGCTCCAGATTGGGTTTCAGCACAGAAATAGAGACTATTATGATGCCAACTGCATCATAGAAAAAAGAGAATCTTGCTTAATCATCTTATCTGATATGCAGGCAGCTTTTTTACACAAGAAAATGCCAACTACACCTCCACCTGCAACCAGAGCCTGCAATTTGTGCGGCAAATGGAACATATGTGTTGGAAGAACGTCATCTCGGGAATCTTGCATTACAAGAATAACGTAAAATTAATAAAAGTATGTGATATTACTCTGGCATGAAAGAAATTCCAGCCAAACCTACACCCAATTGCTTTAAATTGTTCATGCATTAATCAAGCTTGGTACTATTGCATTTTGAACATTTCATTTTATAATAGAGATTATGCTTTCTCTACAGCGGTGGAAAAGAAAATTCGACCCGATTCACAAAGGTAAACTTAGACCTGAAGTCTAGGGGGGCCATTATGATGTTGGGCGGACCGCCCCCACCTGACTGGCGGTGGCGATACGCCCAACATCTTTCCCCGCCCAACCTTCAATTTTCCCGCCATATTACAATGGCGGGGGGTACAGCGGCAGACAGAAAGACCGTCTGGAGTTTTACCGCAGGAAGGCAATCGTTATGATTGCCTGCCTTGCGGTCCTGGCCCATAATATGGTGGCAGTGCCTAGCAGGCATCGCCGGCCATATTATGATGTGGGCGGATTAGGGCCTTTCCATGACAGCGATGCCGCCATGGAAAGCCATGCAGTCTTTTGCATTGGGGGCCCACTGCGGGCCCCCTGGGTGTTGATAGGGTGGGGGTGCACTTGGGGTGTACCCATGATACCCCCCTGCGTAGGCATGCACAAGGTGGCAGGCACTGCGCAGTGCCTGTTAAGTTGTGCATGTCAATGCACAACATGTCACTTTTACATTTTGGCGGGTGCTGCTTGCAGCACCACCCGCCGCAATGCAAAAGATGCGGGATGGGACGGTCAGGATGGGGGTTGCATCCTGATTGCCCCCGCTGGACCGCTGCATCTCTGGCGGTCGGTCCCGTTTTCTGTGACGTGGCGGGCGGACAAAGTCCAAAGTCCGCCCGCCATCGTAATGGGGCCCTAAGTTTAGACCTAAGGTCAAAGAGCTCAATTCACAAAGGTAAACTTACAAAATAGAGTGGGGTTTTTATAATGTTTTGTTTTTTCGACTTTTAACTGTTACAGGCCTGTCTGCTTTGTGCCACGGCTACCAGGGATTGAAATCAGGTTTAAATTACTAAAACAATTGACTAGACCTAGCAAGATATTGACATTATTACTTGCGATGTTCTACTGACTAGTCTCCAAATGTCCATGGATGGTGAAAACAATTGAGCAAAGTATCTCCTCCAAACTCAGCTCTTACATAATTGAGAATTAACTGCTAGCTGATCATCAGTCCAGCTCCAGATTGGGTTTCAGCACAGAAATAGAGACTGTCATGATGCCAACTGCATCATAGAAAAAAGAGAATCTTGCTTAATCATCTTATCTCATATGCAGGCAGCTTTTTTACACAAGAAAATGCCAACAACACCTCCACCTGCAACCAGAGCCTGCAATTTGTGCGGCAAATTGAACATATGTGTTGGAAGAACGTCATCTCGGGAATCTTGCATTACAAGAATAACGCAAAATTAATAAAAGTATGTGATATTACTCTGGCATGAAAGAAATTCCATCCAAACCTACACGCAATTGCTTTAAATTGTTCATGCATTAATCAAGCTTGGTACTATTGCATTTTGAACATTCCGTTTTATAATAGAGATTATGCTTTCTCTACAGCGGTGGAAAAGAAAATTCGACCCGATTCACAAAGGTAAACTTAGACCTGAAGTCTAGGGGGGCCATTATGATGTTGGGCGGACAGCCCCCACCTGACTGGCGGTGGCGATACGCCCAACATCTTTCCCCGCCCAACCTTCAATTTTCCCGCCATATTACAATGGCGGGGGGTCCAGCGGCAGACAGAAAGACCGTCTGCCGTTTTACCACAGGCAGGCAATCGTTATGATTGCCTGCCTTGCGGTCCTGGCCCATAATATGGTGGCAGTGCCTAGCAGGCATCGCCGGCCATATTATGATGTAGGCGGATTAAGGCCTTTCCATGACAGCGATGCCGCCATGGAAAGCCATGCAGTCTTTTGCATTGGGGGCCCATTGCGGTCCCCCTGGGTGTTGATGCGGTGGGGGTGCACTTGGGGTGTACCCATGGTACCCCCCTGCATAGGCATGCACAAGGTGGCAGGCACGGCGCAGTGCCTGTTAAGTTGTGCATGTCAATGCACAACATGTCACTTTTACATTTTGCCGGGTGCTGCTTGCAGCACCACCCGCCGCAATGCAAAAGATGCGGGATGGGACGGTCAGGATGGGGGTTGCATCCTGATTGCCCCCGCGGGACCGCTGCATCTCTGGCGGTCGGTCCCGTTTTCTGTGACGTGGCGGGCGGACAAAGTCCAAAATCCGCCGGCCATCGTAATGGGGCCCTAAGTTTAGACCTAAGGTCAAAGAGCTCAATTCACAAAGGTAAACTTAGACTTCAGGTCTAAGTTTACTTTTGTGAATTGGACCCTCTTTGTTATTGTTTTAGGCTTTTTGATTCTGTTGGGATCTATCAATAAAGTAATTCCACACTGCTAAAAGTTCAGAATGAATTGTTGCGAGTTTTATCCATGGCCTGCTGTCTCACTCCTAATGCACACTTTTCAAGTCAGATTTATAGGTTTTGTTAGTGTGTCCATCTGCATCACTATTTTTCATGGAATGCAGTTAGACAGAAACCAACTAATATAACCTTGGGGCAGCAGTGTTGTGGTTCTTCCAGAATGAGCTTCAGTGTGCCAGAGGTCAGTTTGTTAGTTCTGGGAACAGTTTCTTTGTGAACCTGATAATGAACCTCCTATAATTGCCCCTTTTCAATTTTCAATTCAATTCAATTTTATTTATTATGATTTTGGCTCTCAAAGAGGGCCACATAAAATATACAAAATATAACACACAACAGTTACAGCGCGACCATTACATTGCTCAAAGAGAGGAGAAAAAATATCCAAAGGTAAATACGGAACTGACATATGGATCAAAAAGCTACACAAGTCGGACAGTCAAGGTACATCTCCATCGACATATTAATAAATAGCTAAAAACCCTTTAAAAAAGTTAAAAATATGAAAACAGAACATTTCATTGGGAGGGGAGTAAAGTGCAAACAGGAAATCGTTCAAAGTGACAATGCCAAGATTCAAACAGATTACTTTTATCCATCTACAACGTAATTTACGAAGTGCCGGGCAGATCAGCAGCACATGCATACAATCCTGGATATTTACTTTACAAAAATTACACAGAGGAGAGGAGCCATTCCATTTAGATAACAGTCGGTTTAACGGTAATAAATCATAACGTAAGAGAAACCAAAATCTACGGATACCATGTGGTAGGTTCCATCTTACATAGGGCTGAGGGAGTTTCCACAGATAGGAATCAAGGAGATTTTCTACCTTTCTTTTTCCACAAATTGCTTTTTTATCCGTCTGGAAACACAAGTCCCATGAAGCTGCTTTTAAAGCAAATTTTAACTGTAAAGAAGAGTACAAAAACAAAGCAGTTTCATCTAATTTGAGGAGGATTACAGCTTTTCGAAAATTACGCACAAGTTGCGAAAACTCATTGAAATTACCCAGTAGTTCGCTTTTGAGGATAGCTCTCATTGTCCCTGCCTTTGCTCTTGCAAGGCAGGCCACCCATCTAACAAGGGCAGATAGTCCCTGTACCCAGCTACTCCTGAGGCCGAAATCCAGCCTACAGGCAGCTAAGGGGCACGCGTTGTTTAGAGAGGAGAGAGATCTTAGAAGCTTACCCTCTATCTTATGGCAAAAGTCCCACTTTTTCATATCAATAAGTTCAATACCATACAATATTGTTGCGGGGATTTTTGATCTATACACTTCCAATAAAATCGGAAAGTGCCGTTTCCCCGTTGCATGGTAGAGAGAGTTTAAACCTTTGCCATGGGCAATAGCTTTGCGTGTACAATGTTCTATGTGGAGTTTCTCGCTCAAATTAGCCATGATAATTTTCCCCAAAAAAGTATAGGACTTTACCACCTCAAGTTTTTGGCCCCCAATAAACCAACCAAAATCAGCGGAGCGGCACCTCTTCTTACCAGCTATACACATAACTTTGCTTTTAGTGATGTTGATCTTCATTTGATGCGCCACAGCAAACATATGAAGCGCATTGAGCCGATTTGCAAGTCCTTTGGGGGATAAATCTAAAATGAGAACATCGTCGGCGTACATCAGGCAAGATATAGGGGACCCCCCGAGCACCGGGGCAATGCCCACACTAGAAGAAAGGGCTGCTGGTAGGTCCACCGTATACAGAGAAAACAAAAAGGGGGGCCAACAGACAACCTTGCTTAAGGCCATTCAAAGATGGAATTATATCTGAAAGACCCCTTTCGCCTCCCATCAACACCCTGCACCAGGTCTCTGTATGTAGAGCCCGCACCAGCTCCAATAGGTAGGATGGCAGACCAAGCGCTGCCAATTTTCTCCACAGCGTTCCACGGTCCACTTTATCGAACGCTGTGGAGAAATCAATAAAGGCAGCATACACCACCCCACCTCTCACCTGAACATACTTATCCGTAACCACATGGAGGGCGGTAAGGTTGTCTAACGTACCGTGGTCCCTACGAAAGCCAGTCTGTTCTAGAGGCAGAATATTATTCTCCTCGACCCAATCGGAGAGGGCTTTTAGTAAACATTTCGCAAACACTTTTCCGATGGAGTCGAGGAGAGCAATCAGCCGATAATTACTGGGGCTGTCCCTAACTCCCTTCTTAAAAATAGGGACCAGGATACTACCCCTCCAAGAATCAGGGACCATTTTCGTCATAAAACATGCTTTAAACAGGGGAAACAGGATTTTACTCCACCTTACAGGATCAGATTTCAGGACCGTCATGGGGAGTTCATCGGGCCCCATTGCCCCGGAGACCCGCATGTTTCTTATCGCCATCTCAATTTCCTTCTCAACGGGGTAATTAGTAAGCCCCATGGGAGTAGCACTAATGACATTATCTTTGCCTAAATGACCACTGGTGTTAATATTGTTACTTAAAAACCCATTCCCAGCATAGAGTTCCCGAATATAAGATATCCAATCCTCTTCCGCTATAGGGATAGGCGAGGGGCCAAGTCTAGACCCACACCCTTTACCAATTATTGTACAAAAATCTCTAGTCCTGCCATGGACCACCGATTCCCTCAAATTAATCCATACATTATCCTCCCTTTCTTTTTTTAATTTTAATTGGACTCTGCTTCTCTTTCTTTTTAACCTTGATATTTCTTTACCACGATCCATAACCCTATCAAGATATTGTTTGCGAACCAGTTTGTTTATTTCCTTATTCAGGCTATGCAGTATACTCGGGACCGCTACCCTATTTCTTGGTCGAAATTTTTTTTTGCCATAAGAAGTGATATTACGAACAAATTCTTCAAAATATGCTATTTCATTCCCATGCCACTTATTTAAAACTAATAGGGTCTCGTCTAGTAAGTCCTGTACCCCATTAATGGCATTGGGATTCCAAAAGCACCTCCCCGAGGAGGCATGGAAAGCAACGTCACTACCCTTAAAAGACCAAGGTGCCATTGTCAAAGGCTTTAAGGAAAGAGTAACGAGCAATATACTGTGGTCGCTCAACGGGGTAAATATTATCTTAATATCCTGCACAAGGGGGAACAAACCGTAGTCTGAGATAACATAATCCAATATAGAGGTCCCAAAAGGAGACTTGTGAGTAAATTTAGCAGGCACGTCAGACGGAAATCTCCCATTTAATATCAGTCCATCGACGGCCTCTAATTCATTTAGTAGGATCTTCCCTCTTTTATTTGTCACTAATTTATCAGGGAAGAGTGCCTGCGGAACAAAATACGCCTCTTCTTTCGGTTTATTCCTAAATAAATTCAGGCTAAAATTAGATATTTTACAATTCAGGTCTCCTACCAACAGAATGTACAGGGGGGATGGGACATTTTTGATTAAGTCAATATAACGAAATACCTGCTTTAAAAGCACATTAAAACACTCTTCCGGAGGAATATAAACATTCAAAATTACCACAGGGGATTTTATCCCATTATTAAACAAATTGTCGATAGTTATAGCATGGAACAATTTACTAGGATCCATGTAATGACTAAATTTCCACTGTAATTTATTAGATAATAGGCAAGCAATCCCGCCCCTGGCATGGCCTTTCTTAGAGGGAACGGCGGGAACTTCCAGAACATAGTAATCCTTAGAAACCTTCAGCATATCAATACACCACGTTTCCTGCAGGCAAATCACATTTGCTCCTAGAGAAAAAAGCAACTCAAACTTCTCAGGGCTACTGTGAATCCCTGCGGTATTCCAGGAGATAATATTTAGTGGGGTGTTAAAGGTGCTGAAACAATCTTGGGTCATCTTTAGATTTAGTAGATAAGGCACTTTGCAGCCAGTTCCACTGGTTATTGTCCTCTACCAGTGAGGAGTTCTGAGTCAGCGGAAGAGGCTTCACTTGTGAGACCAAGCGTTTTCCCTTAGCTACCCAAATCTTTAGGTCCCTAAGAGGGGAGGCTACCCCATTGTGTCCCTCCCTTCTGGGTCCCTCCCCAAACTCCAAGATTTTATTTCCAGGGTTAAAGATCGGGAGAATATCAATGCCTATACGTTGGAAGTTTTCAGCTTGCTGAAGTATCAAATTTACAATAATAGGAGAGTAAAATTTCACCCTTATACTTGTTACATTGGCTTCACCAAACAGGGAGACTAATTCAATATCCCTAGTTTGGATATGATGTAAACTATTAATTTCACTAAAGCGCTTAAGAAGCCAAGCTCTGTTTAAAGGCAGGTCAACGTCGAATAAGGGTAGGAAGTCTAACACAAGAGTTTCAAGTGGAATGTTTAAAGTTGTTAAGGAGCGATCCTGGAAATGGCAATCTCCATTCCCCGAAACTACACAGAACGGAGAGGCCAAAGGGTTAAGGGCCCCAGGTGGATTTTGTATAGCAACTTCAGTCATTGGGGGTTGAGGCAGACTGGGAAGGAGGCCCCCCCTTTGAGAGGTGGATTCCAGAGGCATTGGGGGACACACACCACTTTCTACATTAAAAAAGGTACTAATGGGTAAATTCTTTTCAGTATCAATCTCTGCCTTTCCAGAAGTAGAAGATAGCTCCAAATCAATCACTTCATTCTCCAGTGCAGAGACAGGATTTTGAAAAATTATCCGGCGCTGCCTTTTCTTCCTATATTTACGAGTTGGTTTCTTTTTATTCCCCTTGTTGCTTCTGGATTTCACATTTTTTGCCTTAGCCTCGTTTTTAACCTCGGGAGAGTTTATTTTATTTTCCGACATGAAGATGGGAAAAAGGTCTTGAGCCACTTTAGGTTCAGAAGTGGATTTATTTTCCTCCGTTATTACTAAAACTGAGTCATTTATACAGTTAGGCACTGCAGTTAAGGAAGTAGCCGCCGTATGTGGTATCAAAACCGATGTCCCAGCTTTCGTGTCAAGCTCTACTAAAGCCACGTTTATTTCCCCCCCAGGCCGACCATGTTCGGGCATGAGGGGAACATTCATAGAATCCGGTGACTTTTGTAGCAGAGTCTTCAGTATTTGGGTAACGGATTCCAAAATACAATCCGAGTTGCCAACAAATTTCCCTAAAAGAGTTAAAATAGAGGCTAGTAATTGTTCCAACGCAACCATGGATTCAGAGATAGGCTTTTCACAAGCTTCCAATGGACGACAGATGCCAGAAAGATTAAGGCCAGGGGTCCCGGAAGCGACTAACAAGTCAGACATATCCTGATCATTCAATGAGGGGGTACTACTATACAGCATTAGACCAGATGGGGTAGCACCCCCAGGGGATTTATTAGGGGCCAGGGACCCCCTATTCGCTATATCTACATACCGGCCACAGAGTTCATGATCAATAAGTAATACGGATAAATCATCATCCAACTTATCCTTCGATGTGATTTGAGACATAGGAGGAAGATTCATAGATTCCCTCTCATGTACTGATAAATTGAGTTTGCTATCCCCATTCCCTTCAAGGAAAACAGGGGAAGAAGGCACCACAGGCACAGGTAATTGTAGTGCGAGCTGCGACGAAGAGGTCTCCAGGCATGCACTAGGTTGCATAGGAACCTCCTGAGATGGGGCGCCGGGATCTTTTTTAGAAGGTAAATTAGCGTTCTTAGGGGAGGGCAGAGCCCAAAGCTCATACAAATGGCATTGGCCCTTAAGGGGGGATTATTTACCGATTTATTTCTTGTGCGAATAGTTTCCTTATTAGCACTAGGCATACCTCCCACTTCCCTACCAGAACGAAGTTTCTTAGACATATTAACAACGGTGTGGCCAGGAGATTTAAGTTGCAACAATAAATTACCTCCGAATGAAGGAATAAAATGAAACAATGTACCACAATATTAATAAATGTCCTGGAGATGCGACCAAGGCCGCCCGCAAATAAAGTCAGAGGAAGATAACTGGCAATGAAGTCTTCCACATATAGTCAGGCGTATTTCCGATGTAAAAAGTATCAGTCACTTTTAGGGCAATAAAACAAACGAAGAAAATAACCGGGCCCAGCCCAGCCTACCTCAGCCACTGAGGGCCACAGAGGGCCCGCCCTTTGCCCGGGCTTAGCCCGGCGTCCCGCAAGCGTCCCGCTTGACGTGAAGGGCGTGACCTAAATAGGAGGAGCAAGGGGTGGGAAGAGACACCAGGTGCGCTCCGGTCTTCACGCGCTGAAGCCTGGGTCTCGCAGTCCCAGCCCCTGTCTATCAGCCTCCCAATCAGAAAATCAAAGTGCCACGTTTACTCCGTTGTAGCTCCGCAGGAGCAGGCAGCACCAAGCGCAGATCAAACACAGCAATCAGAGAACAGCTGCGAGCGGCCCCTTTTCACTTTTTTTTACCGATTTCTAAAAATAAATTGTATTTGAGTGTTTGAAAATGTTTTCTACATCTTCCAAATTGACTTTGATAACTTACATTTCTAAAATATATCCATTTTATGTCCTAGCATGACATGAGATATTATTTTCACAAACTGCCTACCATTTTTCCAGTACCACAAATATTTTATTATATAGGATGCAAAAATCCTGTGTTGCAACCTGTCTTTTTTAGGATGACCTTCTCTCAATTCAACATCACATTAAGTGGTCTATTACGATGTCGGTCGGAGTTTCCTCTGACCGACACTGTGGCGGAAAGGGGACCAACCAACCGACTTCCAGTCAGCGATCCAGACTGGCTAATTACTATACATATCCCTGTGGGAGCATGTGTTGCATCCGTAAACTGTCCGTAACACAAGCTCCTATAGGAAAATGGGAGGATGTGTTAATCTTAGCACCCTGTGGCAGGCACCTCAAGGTGCCTGCCACAGGCAGCAGAGATTAGTAGGGGGCACCATAGGTGCCCTCTCGGCCCCCAACCCGAGCCTTAAGAGAAAGAAGACGCTTTCTGACAGCATTTCCATGTCGGAAAGGCCGGCATGGAAACCCTTCCGGAAACCATCCATTTTTTTTTTTTAGATTTATAAAGCACTAAATACCCGAGGTTGTCTCGGCGCTGTGGACAACAACATCTTCTAAATGAACAAAGTTATTGATGGTATAGCCAGATTATAGTCATTTTTCTGAAATGTGCGTGTGCGTTGCGTGAGGTTTAAAATACTGTCCTAGGGGTCCCAAAGCTTACTCTAACTGTGGGCCCCAGGCAGTCACTAAAAACAAAGGCTTGGGACGTGCGGGTTCTATCGTGCACGTCCCAAGCCTTTTTTTTATGATGGGCTTGGAATTAGTGAGGATATTAAATGTAATTAGATAATGATCTGTCCAAATCATTGGCAGAATATCTTTTACTTGAATTAGTTGATGGTTGAAGAAGAGGCTATCCAAGGTATGACTGGCTTTATGTGTAGGACTATACACTAGTTGCAATAGGCCAGTTGCTTCTAGGTCTTGAAGTAGTGAAATGGTGGTGGGAGCCGCGTGCCCATCTCCCCGACTGGCCACCTTTGCACGCCCCTCCGTCTCTCTGGAGCCTGTCCGGGGAAGGAGCCCGCCCGCCTGGGCGGGAGGGCTCGCCGGAGGGGTGCGGAGAGGGTGCAGTCGCATGGGCACCGGCAAGCCCAGCCGTCTCCCCCGGGAGGGAGAGGCAGGCTGAGGCGCAGCCTGAGCGAGACGCAGGGGTGCCAGAGCCTGTCGGCGGCGGCACCCCTCGGAACGGGGAAATGGTATCTTTATCAGTCTGATTTACCAGATGGAAATTAAAATCTCCTAAAATCATGTAAGTTTGTTCAGTTGCAGTAGGTTCTATCAAAATTCGGATCTAGAACCCGGGGGACGGTATAAAAGAATACCTTTAAAGGTCTGAGCGGCATTAGGTTGAATAGTAAAGTGAATTGCCTCACAGTTCAGTGAAGGTATTGGATCGACCTTAGTTATCAATTTGTTGCGAAAAATTATCACAAGACCACCTCCTTTTTTTTCAGTTCTGTCCTCTCTTATGATGGTATAGCCCTCAGGGGTGGATACTATAAGATCAGGGCCCGAAGATGCATCTTCCATGTTTCTGTGATGAAAAGGAGATCATAATCCACTATCAGATCTGCTATTTCATGTCTATGCTTACATAGGGATCGGGCAATTATGAGGGCTGCTGCGATATTTTTTTTTATTTTATTTGGATTTTTTTGGCCCTTTGGATCTCATTTTTCAGAGCTGAGAGGTGCAAAGTGGCACTCGATACAACCTTTAATAGGCACTCTGGAAGGAGTATCCAATATCATGCATCTACTATCATTATTAACAGTTGGACGTAATTTAAGTAATTCATGTTGGGAATAGCGAATTTTGTTTATTCCTGGGGGCTGTGGTCCGGGGGGGCCATAGGCTCGGTCCAGGCGCGGATGGGAGCAGACGGGCTTGCCTTTGGCCCGCCGCCGGTGCGCCAGCTGAGCCCGTCCGCTGCGCATATGCATAGGCTCCCAACTGAATACAAATGGTGGGGGCAGCTAGACCGCTGACTGACCCGGAAGTTGGGATTTTGATACTCCTGAGGCCCTCCGATCAAGCAGCACTTGCTGTGTCGGACCGAGGCCAGGAGATGGGCAAAACAGGTAGTTTCAAATTACATGTGCAATTTAAAAACAGCGTTAAAACAGTATTGCAGGGTGAAGTTTTCCCATTTTTACCAGCAATAGATTCGAGCAGCTAGCAGCTATTTGCCGCGTCCGCCACGCCTGCGCATAGGCTCCCAACTAAATACAATGGGCTGGCAGCTAGAACGCTGACCGACCTAGAAGTTGGGATTTTGATACTCCTGAGGCCCCCCGATCAAGCGGCACTTGCTGTGTCGGAACAAGGCCAGGAGATGGGCAATACAGGTAGGTTCAAATTACATGTGCAAGTTAAAATCAGCGTTAAAACAATCTTGCAGGGTGAAGTTTTCCAATTTTTACCAGCAAAAGATTCGAGCAGCTAGCAGCTTTTTGCCGCGTCATAATCCGGACGGCATAATCCGCCGTCCATAACGGATTATGGGCCGGTTCCGAAGTCAGACAAAATGACCGGCTGGTAACAATTCCGACCTGCGGTATCATAATCATCTGGCTAGAATTAAAACCGATGTTGTCGGTCGCAAAGCCTCGCGACTGACATCGTAATCGGCCCCAAAGTGCATATGACTGAATAAAATCAGTTGTCTCAAAGATTACATCATCTGATAATAGCTATTACAAGCCAAATGTGCTTATCCTGATATATGTGTTTATTCATAGTAT
This sequence comes from Lissotriton vulgaris, assembly GCF_964263255.1. Lineage (NCBI taxonomy): Eukaryota > Metazoa > Chordata > Amphibia > Caudata > Salamandridae > Lissotriton > Lissotriton vulgaris. The sequence continues at coordinate 1,401,157,802 of NC_141696.1, forward strand.
GACAATGGCCGCAAGGGAAAGCTGCACCAGCAAGGAGACTTGTAGACAAAATGTGCACTTTTTGAAATATCACTAAATTTCCCAAGTCTGAAAAAATGCCCAATGTATGTGGTCATCACCATTTGTTTTGCTGATTTGTTTTGCTGGTTTTTACACTTTGTACACTGGGGCACTAAAGTACAGAGCAAGTACAATTCTTTATTGGTTCAATTGTTTGAAATTCTTACAATAAATACATACACCACAATAATATCCATCAATTCAAATCATATAATCAACATTAGTATTATCATACTAGTGCATTTTACAGCTATCGGATCTGCAATATTTTCATTTCTTGCTAATCATAATTATACATTTTCCAATCTGTGCAAGTTCTGTCACAGTTAGAAAAGCATAGGGCTACAGCCCTTCTACAGGTAGTGATTCCACTTTTTAGGAACATTGTCCGAACTAAAGTGCGTGGTGCTGATAAAAATTTGGAACAGCAACTAAGCAAGCGTGTAATTGATTTGCTGCCGTAATTATGGAACCCTGCAGCCCATTTTGAGAGTTGGAGGTGTCCTCCGTGTTGCTCTGTCTTCACTGACCGGGAGGACCATTGACCATGAACACAAAGTATTTCTTACACAAGCTTTGCTCAGTCCCTTGATTAAGTATGGCTGCTTTTGATTAGTTTTATAGGATTTGAGAATATTTTCAAAGCATGCCTGTTCGTTCATATTGTCAATTCCCTTGGTATAAGTTGCACTTGTTTTTTAGTAGAGGTTTTGTATTGAAATTGTTTATTAAGAAAATTTCAAATAAGTCACAAATGCAGATACATATGCAGAGGAAGTAATGGAACACAGTATAAATGAGGAAATCATTCATAAAATATAACAAAGGAGGTATAAAACAACACATCCTTTAGTATTCATAAGGCGAAATTCAGGGTAGAAGAGAAAAAAAAAGAAAGAAAAGAGAAAGAAAGGAAGAAAGAAAAAAAAAAGGAAAAAGAAAGAAAAAGAAAGAGAAAGGAAACCCCAGAGTAACAAACTAGTTGTGAAAAGAGATGGAAACAAGAAAAACAATAGGAAGCGGAAAAGAGAGAAGGAAGAGAAAGTAAGCATGTTACAAGGAAGGTGAATTTAAGATGAAAGAGTAGTCGTAGAAGAAGAAGAAGTAGAGACAGAGTCATTATCCACTGTGGAAAAATGGAAGCTTGGTCCTGTAGACTGTAAATTATACGTTCATAAGAGGCAGTTTGTATCATTGCCACCAACCATTCCTCTTGAGAAGGAGGTAAGGGAGATTTCCAGTGACGCAATATACAAATCTTTGCCATGGCTAAAGCAGTATGGAGGAGACAGGTCTGTGGTTTAGTAAACTTGGAAAGGCCACGAAAGTCATGTAGAATTATGTTTGCAGAGGTAAAGGGTAAGGGCAATGACATAGAATGAGCCAAAGTGTTTCGTACAAAAAGCCAAAATGATCTGGTACGAAGGCACTCACATATAATGTGCGTTATGTCACAGCCAGAAACAGAACATCTCCAACAGAAGGAATGCGAAAGTAACTTAGCATAATGTAATTTGACCGGAGACCAGTGCCATTCATGAAGAATTTTAAAAATACAAAATTTAAGGCGAGCTTCACGAACACCCTTATGTAATCCTTCCAAAATGAGATCCCATTGAGTATCTGAGCATGTCACCGAGAGGCGTGTTTGCCATTTCAATTGAAGAGCTTTTGAAAGGGGATGCGAAAATAGAGGGTGCAGAAAAGTCTTATAAAGACCAGAAGTGACACCCTTAAAAGTTCCCCATAAATTCCGGTAAGATAAAATAGGAGAAGTGGACAACAATTCAGGTGGGGAACTTAGATGTTTTGTGATAGCTTGCTGAAGATGAGAATATTTACAGGATTGAGTGGGCGGTAAATGAAATTCCTCATTTAATTGGGAAGAGGATTTAAATTTTTTGTCACCATGGAACAGTTGTTCCAGGGAATGAATACCAGCGTCCTGCCATAAAGGCCAGGATACAGTTCGACCTCGAACTCGAATAGCCAAATTAGACCATATAGGAGCATTAAAGTGAAGCTGCAAATTAGATTTAAGGAGACGGTGACTTCTTTGACAAGACTTAAACATGGCAGATAAGATAGGATTTTTGGGGTCAAGAGAACTGGAACCCTTGCCATATAAAAGGGACAAACCAGGGCTAGAAGCCAATAAATGGCGTTCAAGTGGCACCCATTGAGGGATGTCTTTAGACTTAGGTAAAAAGAAAGAAAGATGGGAAAGATGAAGGGCAAGGGAATAATGCTCGATAGAGGGAAGACCCAAACCTCCCTGCAATTGGTGGGATTTTAATTTTGCAAAGGTGAGACGCGGTTTAACTGTACCCCATATAAAAAGTTACATTTTGGAATCAATGGACCAAAGAGTAGCCAAAGGAATAGTCAAAAGAGGCATACCCAGAACATAAAGAAAACGCGGTAAGGTGACCATCTTATTCGCCTGAACCCGTCCCCAAAGGGATAAACCCAGGGCCTTCCATTTATCGAAGTCCCTTTGCATTTGCGCAATCAAGGGAGTTAAATTGTCCGTAAAAACGTTATCCAATCCCCTATTGAGGAGTATTCCCAAATACTTAAGCCGAGAAGGTTGCCAGTGAAATGGAAAACCAGAGATTGCATCCTTTGTTTCTTCCAGCGCTCCAATCGATCGGCGTCTCCGCGAGCACTACTCCCTCGCGCATGCGCTGACTCTGCCACCACCGAAAAATGCCTGATTAAGACAGGTTTAAACTTCGCGCTATACAGGACCTTGAGCCTGGGATGCTTCCTATAGACACGACGTTGAAAAGCATCTGATCCTCGTGCCGTCGACAGTATCGGTGATAATAATCCCGTGTTGCTTGCCGCCTGGACACATCTCTCATTTTCGAGTGATTGATTTCCCTCCTGTTTTTTGATCATCCCTCATTCCCTTCCGGACCACCGCCAGCTTTTGTTGCAGCAACCCTTGTGCTGCCTGAGGCCCTGATGAGAATCTCCATAGAACTAAGGAGATTCGAAACGCGTAGGCCCTTTTTCCTCACTGGTCTGCCATCCTGATTTAAGAGTCAAGCCTTTGTATAGACTCCACATTATTTGTTGTACAGTAATGACCTTCACTCATTTTTGCAAAGACTTCTTGAAATTGTAAAATCCTTGGTAGTGTATTATCTTCTAACCAAAATTGTGAACGTTTCTGTTTAATTAATGCAGTTCCAGTTGTGTGTATATATTCCTCTTCCCTTGTACATAATGTATATATGGTATGCTTAAGCTAAGTGTGTGTGCGTTGAATGTGTGGCGAATGTGATATGACTGTATCTTTGAATGGTGGTTCATTCCAGGTGATTGTACTTTTATGTGTCCGTTCTCAGTTCTGATTTTGTCCTAATGTTTTTTCTTTCAAATGTAAAAAGGACTTTTATAAAATATTGTTGAAATTCTCTATAAAATAAAATTACGACTAATGAGCATTCCCTTTCTGGAATTTGATTTTCTGCTTGTGGAAGATTTATCTCACTGTTGAATCAAGTTTATCAGCACTGGCATTTTCTCTTGTTACTTATGATACAGGCTGAGCCTTGCTGATTAGAGCCAACCCTATTCTGTTCTCAAGATTGAGGAATTGCAGCAGCCAGAGGTTCCATAGCCAAAAGGAAAAGAAAAGGAGAGAGTGGACAACCTTGACGGGTACCCCGCCGAATAGGAAATGGAGTAGAGAGAAAACCTCCACAGTTAACTTGGGCAGATGGGCTATCGTAAAGCAGTCGTACTTTGGCTATGAACTGATCACCTAATCCAAATTTTTGCATTATGGTAAAGAGGTATTCCCACTCAATACGATCAAATGCTTTTTCAGCATCTAAAGAAAGAAGGAGGGCATCATCTGCTACATTTTTAGCGGACCATAGGGCATGGGAGAGAGTACGTAAATGATTGCGGGAGGAACGACCGGGAACAAAACCTACTTGGGAATTATGGATTAAGGAAGGCAAAACCTTGCGGAGTCGTGATGCTAGGATGCTGGCAAGAATCTTAACATCAGAATTTAAAAGAGATATAGGACGATAACTACTACACAATAGAGGATCGTTGCCAGGTTTTAGCAAGACTGCTGTGATGGCTTTGTTAGAGATAGAACCAAGAGAAGACTCCTCCACGGCTTCCGCAAAGGCAGCATGAAGAGTATCAAGCATACTCTGACCAGTCCCTTTAAAAAATTCAGGAGGGAAACCATCATCTCCCGGAGCTTTATGGTACGGTAAGGAAGATATAGCTGAAGAAATTTCCTCCTTCGTGATAGTTCCCTTGAGTAGAGCCCTTCCATCATCGGAGAGTCGCGGAAGATGAACGTCATCCAGAAATTTAGACATCACTATCTTATCCACCTGAGTGTCTGGGGAGTATAGAGGTCTATAAAATGAGGTGAATTCCTCAACTATCTCTTGTGGTCGAGTAAAAATATCACCACCACTTGATCTTATTGCTGGAATCGCCATAGCTTCTTTCAGACACTCTGTTCATCACCACCCCCTTTTCTGAATCGTTTTTGGCCACTATAGGTGTGGCAGGGTATACTCAGACATGAGTCCCTTTCTCACTGCACCATCAGGATTCAAGCAAGCCGGGCCGAAGACGGCTGAAATGCCAGAAACCGGTCCCCGGTAGCTTGTCTCCTTTCTGGTGAAGAATTGGCTTGGTAGTTTAGTCTGCCCTGTTCCCATGATGCACTGGGCCAGGGACAGACTGATTTGCATATAGCCAGGTTCTGAGCTGGGATGGTGCAGTGAGATAAATAATGGTGATGGATCAAGCCCTGATCCTTGGACTGGGTAAGAGTGGTCTGCTTATTTCAGACACTCTGTTCATTACCACCCCCTTTTCTGAATCGGAATCGCCATAGCAGCCTCTCTTTGGCGCAACTGCGCAGCCAGTAACTGGCCAGATTTTTCTCCTTGTTCATATTGACGGCCCTTCATTTTTTGTAAAAAACACAGTTGATGGACAGAATGTAGAACAATGTCATACATTCACCCCAGTACAAGGATCTGGGCCTAAATCCATCGTTTTTATCGCACTCCACAACACCCTGGGTTAGACACTGGCTATATGCAAATCAGCTCTGACCCTGTGCCTCATGGGAACAGTCCAGTCCGGAATACCAAGCCATGTCATTCCCAGACCGGAATCAAGCATCCAAGGACCGGTTTCTGGCTATCAGCCTTCATCAGCGTGGATAGCTTGACTCCAGTGGTGTGGAGAGCCTGGGACTCACGTCTGAGTATACCCAGCACACTCAGGGTGAAAATTGCAAAAAACACAGTTGATGGACAGAATGTAGAACAATGTCATACATTCACCCCAGTACAAGGATCTGGGCCTAAATCCATCGTTTTTGTTTTGCACTCCACACCACCCTGGGTTAGACACTGGCTATATGCAAATCAGCTCTGACCCTGTGCCTCATGGGAACAGTCCAGTCCGAACTACCAAGCCATGTCTTTCCCAGACCGGAATCAAGCATCCAAGGACCGGTTTCTGGCTATCAGCCTTTATCAGCCTGGATAGCTTGACTCCAGTGGTGTGGAGAGCCTGGGACTCACGTCTGAGTATACCCAGCACACTCGGACTAAAAATTGCAAAAAACACAGTTGATGGACAGAATGTAGAACAATGTCATAAATTCACCCCAGTACAAGGATTTGGGCCTAAATCCATCGTTTTTTTGCACTCTACACCACCCTGGGTTAGACACTGGCTATATGCAAATCAGCTCTGACCCTGTGCCTCATGGGAACAGTCCAGTCCGAACTAGCAAGCCATGTCTTTCCCAGACCGGAATCAAGCATCCAAGGACCGGTTTCTGGCTATCAGCCTTTATCAGCCTGGATAGCTATCTCCAGTGGTGTGGAGAGCCTGGGACTCATGTCTGAGTATACCCAGCACACTCGGACTAAAAATTGCAAAAAACACAGTTGATGGACAGAATGTAGAACAATGTCATAAATTCACCCCAGTACAAGGATTTGGGCCTAAATCCATCGTTTTTTTGCACTCTACACCACCCTGGGTTAGACACTGGCTATATGCAAATCAGCTCTGACCCTGAGCCTCATGGGAACAGTCCAGTCCGAACTACCAAGCCATGTCTTTCCCAGACCGGAATCAAGCATCCAAGGACCGGTTTCTGGCTATCAGCCTTCATCAGCCTGGATAGCTTGACTCCAGTGGTGTGGAGAGCCTGGGACTCACGTCTGAGTATACCCAGCACACTCGGGGTGAAAATTGCAAAAAACGCAGTTGATGGACAGAATGTAGAACAATAACATATATTCACCCCAGTACAATGATCTGGGCCTAAATCCATCGTTTTTTTGCACTCCACACCACCCTGGGTTAGACACTGGCTATATGCAAATCAGCTCTGACCCTGTGCCTCATGTGAACAGTCCAGTCTAAACTACCAAGCCATGTCTTTCCCAGACCAGAATCAAGCATCCAAGGACCGGTTTCTGGCTATCAACCTTCATCAGCCTGGTTAGTTTGACTCCAGTGGTGTGGAGAGCCTGGGACTCACGTCTGAGTATACCCAGCACACTCGGGGTGAAAATTGCAAAAAACACAGTTGATGGACAGAATGTAGAACAATGTAATACATTCACCCCAGTGCAAGGATCTGGGCCTAAATCCATTGTTTTGTTTTTTTGCACTCCACACCACCCTGGGTTAGACACTGGCTATATGCAAATCAGCTCTGACCCTGTGCCTCATGGGAACAGTCCAGTCCGAACTACCAAGCCATGTCTTTCTCAGACCGGAATCAAGCATCCAAGGACCGGTTTCTGGCTATCAGCCTTCATCAGCCTGGATAGCTTGACTCCAGTAGTGTGGAGAGCCTGGGACTCACGTCTGAGTATGCCCAGCACACTCGGGGTGAAAATTGCAAAAAACACAGTTGATGGACAGGATGTCGAACAATGTCATACATTCACCCCAGTACAAGGATCTGGGCCTAAATCCATCGTTTTTTTGCACTCCACAGCACCCTGAGTTAGACACTGGCTATATGCAAATCAGCTCTGACCCTGTGCCTCATGGGAACAGTCCAGTCCGAACTACCAAGCCATGTCTTTCCCAGACCGGAATCAAGCATCCAAGGACCGGTTTCTGGATATCAGCCTTCATCAGCCTGGATAGCTTGACTCCAGTGGTGTGGAGAGCCTGGGACTCACGTCTGAGTATACCCAGCACACTCGGGGTGAAATTTGCAAAAAACACAGTTGATGGACAGAATGTAGAACAATGTCATACATTCACCCCAGTACAAGGATCTGGGCCTAAATCCATCGTTTTTTTGCACTCCACACCACCCTGGGTTAGACACTGGCTATATGCAAATCAGCTCTGACCCTGTGCCTCATGGGAACAATCCAGTCCGAACTACCAAGCCATGCCTTTCCCAGACCGGAATCAAGCATCCAAGGACCGGTTTCGGGCTATCAGCCTTCATCAGCCTGGATAGCTTGACTCCAGTGGTGTGGAGAGCCTGGGACTCACGTCTGAGTATGCCCAGGATACTCGGGGTGAAAATTGCAAAAAACACAGTTGATGGACAGAATGTAGAACAATGTCATGCATTCACCCCAGTACAAGGATCTGGGCCTAAATCCATAGTTTTTAAACCCAGATCTTTTGACTGTGTGTGAGTGTTTGATTTGTTCAGATGCTTCGTCCATTACCACCCCCTTTTGTAATGCTTTTGGCTGCCATAAGTGTGGCAGGGTATGCTCAGACGTGAGTCCCTTGCTCACTTTGCCAAGCGGGCTGAAGACGGCTGGAATGCCAGAAACCTGTCCTCCGAAGCTTGTTTCTGGTCCAGGGAAGGCATGGCTTGGCAGTTCGGGCTGGACTGTTCCCATGAGGCACAGCGTCAGACTGATTTGCATATAGCCATGTCTGAGCTGGGGTGGCAGAGTGGGCTAAAGAACGGTTATGGATTAAACTCAGATCTTTTGACTGGGTGTGAGTGTTTGATTGGTTCAGATGCTCCGTCCATTACCACCCCCTATTGTAATGCTTTTGGCCGCCATAAGTGTGGCAGGGTATGCTCAGACGTGAGTCCCTTGCTCACTTTGCCACTGGATTCAAGCAAGCCGGGCTGAAGACGGCTGGAATGCCAGAAACCGGTCCTTGGAAGCTTGTTTCCGGTCAGGGGAAGGCATAGCTTGGCAGTTTGGGCTGGACTGTTCCCATGAGGCACAGGGTCAGACTGATTTGCATATAGCCATGTCTGAACTGGGGTGGCAGAGTGGGCTCAAGAACGGTGATGGATTAAACCCATATCTTTTGACTGGGTGTGAGTGTTTGATTGGTTCAGATGCTCCGTCCATTACCACCCCCTTTTGTAATGCTTTTGGCCGCCATAAGTGTGGCAGGGTATGCTCAGACATGAGTCCCTTGCTCACTTTGCCACTGGATTCAAGCAAGCCGGGCTGAAGACGGCTGGAATGCCAGAAACCGGTCCTCGGAAGCTTGTTTCCGGTCCAGGCAAGGCATGGCTTGGCAGTTCGGGCTGGACTGTTCCCATGAGGCACAGGGTCAGACTGATTTGCATATAGCCATGTCTGAACTGGGGTGGCAGATTGGGCTAAAGAACGGTAATGATTAAACCCAGATCTTTTGACTGGGTGTGAGTGTTTGATTGGTTCAGATGCTCCGTCCATTACCACCCCCTTTTGTAATGCTTTTGGCCACCATAAGTGTTGCAGGGTATGCTCAGGCGTGAGTCCCTTGCTCACTTTGCCACTGGATTCAAGCAAGCCGGGCTGAAGACGGCTGAAATGCCAGAAACCGGTCCTCGGAAGCTTGTTTCCGGTCCAGGGAAGGCATGGCTTGGCAGTTCGGGCTGGACTGTTCCCATGAGGCACAGGGTCAAACTGATTTGCATATAGCCATGTCTGAACTGGGGTGGCAGAGTGGGCTAAAGAACGGTGATGGATTAAACCCAGATCTTTTGACTGGGTGTGAGTGTTTGATTGGTTCAGATGCTCCCTCCATTACCACCCCCTTTTGTAATGCTTCATTTTTTGTAAGGCGTATTCCGCCTTAGAAGTAAAGAGAGTATTGAGAGACATACGCGCCTGTTCCAATAACTTTCGGTTTTGGAGAGATGGTTGCGAAATATATAATCGAGAGAGTCGGCGAATATCATTTTCCAGTTCAGTCTGCTTGGCAGCGTTCTTTTTATTATAAAGAGCAGCGTCCCGCATAACTTGGCCTCTAATGGTTGCCTTAGCAGCTGCCCAAACCGTTCGTTTAGAGGAAACCGATTCTGCATTATTGAGAAGATAATCACGTATGTGGGATTGCAAAAGAAGTTTACCCGCTGGCATTTTATATTTGTTGATATTCAAACGCCACAATTTGCGCCCCGGATTCTTAAGACCCAAATCTAGAGACAAAAGGACAGGAGAATGATCAGAAATAGCTGCTTCTAAAATCTTAGAATCAGTAACCATTCGGACTGAATCTTGCGAAAGAAGAAAGTAATCAAGACGCAAAAATGTACCATGAGTAGAAGAAAAAAACGTATATTCTTTATCCTGTGGATGACTTTGTCTCCAGTGGTCAACAAGACCAGTGTCAGCAAGGATGTCACCTAAAATGGCTCTGTCAGAAGCGTTGATAGTGTCAATGCAACCTGTTCTGTCAAGAGCAGGATCCGGTGCTAAATTCCAATCACCACCAATGAGAAATTGAGAAGTTTTTATTTCCGTAAGAAGACGATTTAGTCGAAGGAAAAATTGTTTTTTGGAACCAAGCGGAGCGTATACAGAACCAAGACAAAGGAAGGAATTGCCAAGCTTCAATTTAACACAAACATACCGACCTTCCGGATCCAACCATGTCTTTAAAATTGTGAAAGGAAGTGACTTCCGAAAAAGAATGGCGACTCCGCATTTACGAATAGGATTAGGATTGGTGGGATCAGGTTTAGAGACTGAACTATGAGTGACTTTACCAACCCAATCTCTGCTGAGCTTACTAGACTCAATATCATCCAAATGAGTCTCCTGCAATAGAGCCACATCCACATACTTAGAATGTAAATAGGAAAGAACTTTCTTACGTTTTATGTAGTGGGTGAGGCCTTGAACATTCCAAGAAACCACAGACAACGGATGGATCGAAGGCATGATAATAGGATGAAGTTAACAATAAGTGAGGAAAAGCAGAGAGAAAAAGGAGAAATGTTACTCTGGGAGGGCAAAAGGAGAAGAAAAGAAGGAAAAAGAAAAGGAAAAATAAGTATGAACCGTAGGAGAAAAGAGCAACCTGGACTGTTAACTACGGGTCTCGGTGCACTTAGAGCAACGCCAGGGGGAACCGGACCCCCTTTAAGTAAAGAAGAATGGGAACCTATAGGATAAATTGTAACATGAAATACATAAAGCATAAGAGAATAAAATATCATCATAAAAGTCTGGACCTACTCCTGAACGTCTCCACAGGAGTCTGTCACAAAATGTACTATGAAGAATAATCAACACATCAAAACCCCCAGGATCCTAAAGATTACATGGAAAGGACATGAAAAGAGTGAAAAGAAGCAAGAAGGAAAAAGCAAAGGGGAGATAAGATACAAACAGGAATGAGGGACATACCAAAATTATCATGGAAAAGGAGGGAAAGAGATAGAAAGTAGAAGAAAAGGAGGAAAAACCCTGTAAAGTCATACAACAGAGAAGAAACAAAGAAAAATGATCAAACACAATTTTAAACCAAGAAAACAGTAAAACAAAGAACATCAAATAAAACAGTAATAATGAATACAAGAAACAAATGATGAGAGGCGTAGCAACAATAACAACACCATAGCTAGGGGAGTGAACAGTAGGAGAAAGATCGATTGTGGGATGGGGAACAGTCTGATAGTATATAATAAGCAAAACCTGAAATAATTAAATCACATATTATTAGTAAATATAGAAGAACAATAAGGTACAGAATACCATATAGGACACTAAGGAGAGTTAATCTAATTATACCATGCATTAAAATCTGTAGCGAGTAGAAAATAACAATAGAGCATGAAGCAACATATAAGAACAACAACACCATGCAGTAAAATCTCAGTGAGCTAAGCGAGCAACAAAAGCATTGTGAACAATAAACACTGCTATAAGCTTATAAAATAAGAAAAAGTAATAAAGCATTAAAACATTAAAAGAATGCACTCAGCATCAAATGGCATCTTAAGAGGCGATCTAGACACATCATGCAGTGCTAGGGAGTGTCAGTGGACAAAGCAAGAAGCAGAGCAGTATCAACAACATGGGCGGCCATCAACTCATGGAAAAACAAAATCAGTAGAACACAAAAAGGAATTCAGTCAGCATCAGAGGGATTTTTAAGAGTAAACCACATAGAAGTAGTAAATATAGAAGAACAATAGAGCACAGAGTACTATATAAAATACTGAAGAGATTAAATCTTATTGTACTATGTGTTAAAAGCTGGTTGAGCTAAATGAACAGTGAAAGCATTATGAATAATAAACAATGCTATATATTTATAGGATAAGAAAAAGTAATTAAACATTAAAGCATTGAAAAGAGTTCAGTAAGCATCAGAGGGTGTCTTAAGAGGCGACGTGGACTTGTCCCTTTGCTGTGTATTGGTGTGAGAAGAGACAGAACGTAGAGCTGAATCCTTGCCATCCTGAGAGCGAGACAGACGAGTGAAATCTCTGCCACGTTGTCTAGATTCAGGAGAGGTGTGTGATTGAGACGATGAAGGATTCAGCGATGAGTACTTGGACTGGGAAGGTTGAGCATAAGAAGGAGACTGCGTTTCCATATCTTCGGACCTGATGTCATTCAGAAACTGTTGTAGAAGTGCAGGATCATAAAAGTCTTTGGATTCTCCATTCCTAGTAATACGAAAACGCGCAGGCTCAAATAATCCATATTTGATGTCCATTTGACGTAATTGGGGTCGCATGGAAAGAAATGCCTTTCGTCGTTCATTCGTTTCTTTAGAGAAATCAGCAGCCATATGGATGGTATGACCCTGAAACAGGAAGGAACCATGAGTACGAGCCAATGATAGAACCTGTCTGGTTTGTTCATTTCTAAGGAAGCAAGCAATGATAGGTCCAGGTCTTGCAGAAGAGCCAGAACGTAGCGGACCCAATCTGTGAGCACGTTGGAGCTCAAGAGGAGGAGTAAAAGAGAGTCCAGTCAGAGTGGGAAGGGCATCACAAAGAAAGGACTTCATGTCTTGCTTCTCAACATTTTCAGGAAAACCAAAAAAACGGATATTGTCCCTATGATTGCGATCTTCCAAATCGATGATCTTGCTGTGTAGGAAAAGTAAGTCTTGATCTGAACCCTGTACAGAATCCAGACGGCCCTCTATGTTCATTATTTTAGAGTCAATGACATCAATCCTGGAATGAAAAGTAGAAAGTTCTGCCCTGATAGACATAGTTTCTGCAGTCAATGAAGTCATGGCAATATCCAGACCCTCTAATCGCCGATTGACCCCAGAAAGTTCTTGCAAAATGCATTGCATAGTGTCAGATAAGGATTTGTCGCTCTGAGGCAATGCAACTTGCGATGAAGGAGATGACGCAGAACCATTACCTTTAACTGCAACAGGAGAGGGTTGTTTTACCACATCAGTAAAAATGTGTTTTTTAGGCCCACAACTACCATTTCTATTGTTAGACATGACCGTTGCCTTTTCAATGAGGACCTGCAGTAGCGAATAGAGAAGCTATTGGAATATGAGGCAATGATGAAGCCAGGAATTTAGCAAATAACAATGAGGTAATAGGGTGTACGTAGCTATAAAATAACCAATACTAACAGCAGACAGGTAACTCCTAAAATCGGAAAATTATGACAAAATTACCATAGAAAGGCGAATAATATGTCACGAAATCAATGAAATATCAGAGTAACCAATTTTGCGTACGTAAACTACCTCATAAGCAAAGCATGTAAAGACAGTAAATGGTTGCAACGAAAAACAAAGCACATGAGCGCACAATAGAAAATAGTAACTGTAAATGTGAGTTCAGTCGACAGTATTTTCCCGGCTGCTTACCTTTGGAATAGTGTAATTGGTAAGGTATCATTTTAGGAGAATAAGGCAGAGAACAAAAGTAGTAAAACGGAGAAGGTCAAGTCAATCTGACCCAAAGGACACTTGTGGTCTAGAGAGCAATTAAACAAAAGGTGCAAAACCAGTTGGTGAGGGGGCGAAATGGATCAGTACTGCTGCATCATGAATCATTTTTGTCCACCATAAGCGTGGAAGGGTATACTCAGATGTGAGTCCCTAGCTCATTGCACCATCAGGATTCAAGCAAGCCGGGCCGAAGACGGCTGAAATGCCAGAAACCGGTCCCCGGTAGCTTGTTTCCTTCCCAGTATAAGAATTGGCTTGGTAGTTTGGTCTGCCCTGTTCCCATGATGCACTGGGCCAGGGTCAGACTAATTTGCATATAGCCAAGTTCTGAGCTGGGATGGTGCAGTGAGCTAAAAAACGGTGATGGATCAAGCCCTGATCTTTGGACTGGGTAAGAGTGGTCTGCTTAATTCAGACACTCTGTTCATCACCACCCCCTTTTCTGAATCATTTTTGTCCACCATAAGCGTGGAAGGGTATACTCAGATGTGAGTCCCTAGCTCATTGCATCATCAGGATTCAAGCAAGCCGGGCCGAAGACGGCTGAAATGCCAGAAACCAGTCCCCGGTAGCTTGTTTCCTTCCCAGTATAAGAATTGGCTTGGTAGTTTGGTCTGCCCTGTTCCCATGATGCACTGGGCCAGGGTCAGACTAATTTGCATATAGCCAAGTTCTGAGCTGGGATGGTGCAGTGAGCTAAAAAACGGTGATGGATCAAGCCCTGATCTTTGGACTGGGTAAGAGTGGTCTGCTTAATTCAGACACTCTGTTCATCACCACCACCTTTTCTGAATCATTTTTGTCCACCATAAGCGTGGAAGGGTATACTCAGATGTGAGTCCCTAGCTCATTGCACCATCAGGATTCAAGCAAGCCGGGCCGAAGACGGCTGAAATGCCAGAAACCGGTCCCCGGTAGCTTGTTTCCTTCCCAGTATAAGAATTGGCTTGGTAGTTTGGTCTGCCCTGTTCCCATGATGCACTGGGCCAGGGTCAGACTAATTTGCATATAGCCAAGTTCTGAGCTGGGATGGTGCAGTGAGCTAAACAACGGTGATGGATCAAGCCCTGATCTTTGCACTGGGTAAGAGTGGTCTGCTTAATTCAGACACTCTGTTCATCACCACCCCCTTTTCTGAATCATTTTTGTCCACCATAAGCGTGGAAGGGTATACTCAGATGTGAGTCCCTAGCTCATTGCACCATCAGGATTCAAGCAAGCCGGGCCGAAGACGGCTGAAATGCCAGAAACCGGTCCCCGGTAGCTTGTTTCCTTCCCAGTATAAGAATTGGCTCGGTAGTTTGGTCTGCCCTGTTCCCATGATGCACTGGGCCAGGGTCAGACTAATTTGCATATAGCCAAGTTCTGAGCTGGGATGGTGCAGTGAGCTAAAAAACGGTGATGGATCAAGCCCTGATCTTTGGACTGGGTAAGAGTGGTCTGCTTAATTCAGACACTCTGTTCATCACCACCCCCTTTTCTGAATCATTTTTGTCCACCATAAGCGTGGAAGGGTATACTCAGATGTGAGTCCCTAGCTCATTGCACCATCAGGATTCAAGCAAGCCGGGCCGAAGACGGCTAAAAAGCCAGAAACCGGTCCCCGGTAGCTTGTTTCCTTCCCAGTATAAGAATTGGCTTGGTAGTTTGGTCTGCCCTGTTCCCATGATGCACTGGGCCAGGGTCAGACTAATTTGCATATAGCCAAGTTCTGAGCTGGGATGGTGCAGTGAACTAAAAAACGGTGATGGATCAAGCCCTGATCTTTGGACTGGGTAAGAGTGGTCTCCTTAATTCAGACACTCTGTTCATCACCACCCCCTTTTCTGAATCATTTTTGTCCACCATAAGCGTGGAAGGGTATACTCAGATGTGAGCCCCTAGCTCATTGCACCATCAGGATTCAAGCAAGCCGGGCCGAAGATGGCTGAAATGCCAGAAACCGGTCCCCGGTAGCTTGTTTCCTTCCCAGTATAAGAATTGGCTTGGTAGTTTGGTCTGCCCTGTTCCCATGATGCACTGGGCCAGGGTCAGACTAATTTGCATATAGCCAAGTTCTGAGCTGGGATGGTGCAGTGAGCTAAAAAACGGTGATGGATCAAGCCCTGATCTTTGGACTGGGTAAGAGTGGTCTGCTTAATTCAGACACTCTGTTCATCACCACCCCCTTTTCTGAATCATTTTTGTCCACCATAAGCGTGGAAGGGTATACTCAGATGTGAGTCCCTAGCTCATTGCACCATCAGGATTCAAGCAAGCCGGGCCGAAGACGGCTGAAATGCCAGAAACCGGTCCCCGGTAGCTTGTTTCCTTCCCAGTATAAGAATTGGCTTGGTAGTTTGGTCTGCCCTGTTCCCATGATGCACTGGGCCAGGGTCAGACTAATTTGCATATAGCCAAGTTCTGAGCTGGGATGGTGCAGTGAGCTAAAAAACGGTGATGGATCAAGCCCTGATCTTTGGACTGGGTAAGAGTGGTCTGCTTAATTCAGACACTCTGTTTATCACCACCCCCTTTTCTGAATCATTTTTGTCCACCATAAGCGTGGAAGGGTATACTCAGATGTGAGTCCCTAGCTCATTGCATCATCAGGATTCAAGCAAGCTGGGCCGAAGACGGCTGAAATGCCAGAAACCGGTCCCCGGTAGCTTGTTTCCTTCCCAGTATAAGAATTGGCTTGGTAGTTTGGTCTGCCCTGTTCCCATGATGCACTGGGCCAGGGTCAGACTAATTTGCATATAGCCAAGTTCTGAGCTGGGATGGTGCAGTGACCTAAAAAACGGTGATGGATCAAGCCCTGATCTTTGGACTGGGTAAGAGTGGTCTGCTTAATTCAGACACTCTGTTCATCACCACCCCCTTTTCTGAATCATGTAAATCTGCCAGTAGCATTATTTCTGCCCCTTCAAATAATAGTAATTGTTGGCTTCCTTATGCAATAACAAATATTAAAAGTAATTAAATAGACATGTTGTCGTGAAAGAACCAGCGTGCCAGACTGTTAGGTTCCTTTCATTTCTGTTGAGGTGTCTTTTCCATGTAAAAAGCATTAATTGCAGCTTATGAGGAAAGTTAATATGAAAGGAACCTGGGGAGGGCGCTGCTGACTGCTCACATTGGCAATAGAATGATGAAGAAGCAGCTTGCAGCGTGTCTAAAGCGTCTGGTATTAAAGAGGCGCGGCCCTATAGTAGTTCAGGCGCCGCCTCGGCTGAAGAGAGGCGCAGCCACAAAAGCACGCGAATGCGGAGGCGTACGCTGTGGGAGCTGGCCGCCTCACCGTCACTCCGCTGTCATGGGAATAGGAGCCGCTGCCCAGAAAAGAAGAACACCGCCGCAATCCTCACGAGTTCCGGAACACTGCCATCAGGAAAAGGACGTCCCGCTCCAGCAGGCAAGTCATAGAAGCTCGTCGGGGTCCGTCCCTCGGCGGAGCTCACTTAGCAGGTGGCCATCTTCCTACGTGGCCACACCACGCCACCTTTAGTGGAGGTTTTAAGGCTGGATAGGAACTTAAACTAGAGTAATGAACCTCAGGCAGTTTAAGATAGTTTTTCTCCTTTCACCAAGGAAAACAATAATCAGTTTCATTAACCTCATTAAAGCTGGGCCTCCATCAGATCCTTGTCCACCACAGGCCCTTAATCAGGTACCTAGTTCAGTCGCCAGCCCTCTTATGGAACTATTGAATGAAATACTGATCACAGGACAATTTCTGAATATTTGGAAAGAGGCATCTATCCTTCCACTGGTGAAAAATAACACCATGGACCCCAATGAAGGTGGAAAGCTATAGGCCCATATCTCGCCATCCTTTCCCTGCTAAAATACTAGAGAATGCAATGAACAATGAGATGCTAGCTTTTTTGGATGCTAACTTGCTGCTCGACTCCTCACAATACGGCTTCAGAGCAAATCATTGCATTGAATGAGCCTTGGTAGCAGCCTCAGAGGAATTAAGAATGGTAATCTGCAAGGTTGGCAAAGTGGCATTAATTCTGTATCTGCAGCTTTTGATGCTGTTCACCATTCACTCCTCATAAAACGGCTCTATTTGCTAGGCTTCAGAAACTCGGCCTTGAACTTGTTGCGCTCATTTCTGAGTAACAGACAACAGCGGGTGGAGATGGGGGATGCAAGTTCTTCACCTTTCTCCCTACCCTGTGGTGTTCCCCAGGAGTCTTCCCTCAGCCCCACAACATTCAATATCTATGTTAGCCCCCTTATTAAATTTATTTACAACTATGACTTAACTGTGTTCTCCTACTCCGATTACACTCAGATAGTGGTATCTATTTCATCGGACATAAACAAGGAGGCAAGAAACTTCTGTAATTGAATGTCTCAAGTTGCACTTTGGATGCAAAGTAATTGTCTGAACTGAATTCAGATAAAACATAGATGATGCTTTTCAGAAAAGAGACCACTTTATGGAATGACTCATGCTGGCCATTGATCGTAGGCACATTACCAGTGATCCTTTTCTGAGCAAATAAACTCAATCACTTCTTCAGGCTTTTTTGAGCTGAAGGTCTTAAAAAAAATCTTTCCATTTATTCCCTTTGACTTGCAAAAAACAGCTATCATTTTCTCGAAGTTGGATCACTGTGATGGCTCATAAATATGTGGTGAAGAAATTACAGTCTTTACAAAATGCAGCAGCGAGACTGCTGCTGAAAATTCCCAAGTTTTTACCCGCTTTCCAATCATTGCCGGGTCTTCACTGGCTAACAGTCAGAAAAAGGATTGTTTTTAAGGCTATGTGCATGGTCCCTAAGGCCCTTCATCGGACAGGTCCAAAGTACTTTCAGGAACAGTTCTCCTGGTACATGCTAAGCTGGAATCTTAGATCTAACTCCTCACGACCTGTCACCATTCCTAGATCAAACAAAACAAGATGGGGAGGTAGAGCATTTTCCATTTGTGCAGGAAAATGGTGAAACTCACTGCCTCCTACACTGCGTTGTCAACTTTCCCTGATGCAATTTAGGAAGCAGCTGAATATTTGACTGTCTGCCAAAGCTGTGGAATAAGCTGTTGTTAGAGTTAATCGTGTCTTGGCATCCAACGGGTTTTTGTTGTCCATCCTGTAGCGCTAAGACACTTCAGGGTAATTGACTGTGTGCATTATAACATAATTTCATTCATTCATTCAAGATCTTTGATAGCAGTATGCAAGTGGTCTGACCATGGGTAATTCTTCTGGGTATAAATTGTTTGCATCACTGACTTCAGTGTGTCTGCTTCCGCATTTAAAACTTGATAATGGTATTTAATGCTAGACGATTCACACTCCAAGGTCTGTCTATGGAGACCGAACTAGAATCCAATCTGCACTTGTGATGTGTATTCTGGTAAGTGGAAAATAGGTTTGCATGTAATACACTGTAATCTGTCAAGCAGCGGTGGTAATTTTGAGAGAAAAGCAAGGCGGCCGTAAGCGGCTATTGGAATTAGCTTTGTTTTAGTTACAGATGGACTCTATAGCTGTGAGTCAAACTTACACAAAGCAAATATCAGCTTCCTGGCTTTCTTGTTTATGTTGCTCAGAGTACCTGTACCAGTCAGCCATATTCCCAGGTGCTCATACCTTGGTGAATACTCTATCTTTAAATGTCCTACTTTCCAGTGCTGGCTAGGCTTTTTCCTTACTTTTGCAGATACCATCACCTTTGTTTTTCCGGTGTTCACTTTCAGCTTATTAATTGATTTATACTTGTGTAGTGTGTCCAGAAAGCGTTGAATTACAGTATTTGTATAATTAAGTATAACCAAGCACAGTTACGGGCAAAAATACAATCCCAGCCAAAGGCTCTGCAAAGCATTATGGGGACGAAATTCTAGAGTGCAGTGAATATTATAGTATCCAATATCAAAACATTCCTCAAGTGGCAGCGGCTCTCCCGGCTCAGCTGCGGGCTAAAACCACAGTATTCACTGCACTCTAGAATCTCAACCCATAATGCTTTGCTGGGCCTTTGGTTGGCATTGTATTTTTTCCCATATCTTTGCTTGTGGTGGTCCTAGGAGGATGGGACCACCACCGAATCGTTCAGTATGATATGCTCTTTGTGTGCAAGGCATCTACGTGGTCTTCCCCCAATAGGTACTTGCAAATTGGGCATGCAGTTTCAAGGGTGCAATGGTGCCAAAAGGTTACCCTGTTGCACCCCTGAAATTCCAATTTTCATGCATGTGCGTGTGTAAAATGTGACACTGAAAAATGCACTTTCTTGCATTTTTCAAAGTGTTCGCAAATTACCATCAACTTTAAGTTGATGGTAATTTGCATTTCTCAAAATAGAAATCACTATTTTTTTTTGTTGCATTGCATTTAGGGAATCACAATTTACAATTCCCTAAATGTATTCGCAATTTAAGTAATCGCAAATTTTGCGATTACTTAAATAGCGATCTTTGTATTTGGGATGATGCATCCCAATTGCAAAAATTGCAGTCGCAAGTGCAAAAAGCAATGATGCATGTGCCCCTTAGAAACAATAACAACTCAAAACCCTTGGTTTGAAGGACAACACCGTAAGGGAAGATGGGACACCATATGTTAAAGTTTTATGTAAACTGCAGTGAACGAGTGAAGCACACCTATTCTCTATTTACAACTAAATTTATTGCAACTTGTCTCAGCGTGCTACAGCGGAGTGTGTGCTGACTGAACAAGCCAACTATCAACCACATTTCAAGTCTTTGTGACCTGACCACTGTGCACTTTAACTCAATGCAACTGCACTGTAAATTTCTAAACAATATTCACTAAAAGCACGGCAATGGAGTGAATATTGTTGTTGGTGATGGGCAGAGTATCTGAATTAAGCAGAACACGGTGATGGATCAAGCCCTGATCTGTTGACTGTGTATGAGTGTTCTGTTTAATTAAGATACTCTGTCCATCACCACCTCCTTTTCTGAATCGTTTTGTCCACCATAAGCATGGAAGGGTATACTCAGATGTGAGTCCGTTGCTCATTGCACCATCAGGATTCAAGCAAGCCGGGCCGAAGACGGCTGTAATGCCAGAAACCAGTCCCCGGAAGCTTGTTTCCTTCCCAGTATAAGAATTGGCTTCGTAGTTTGGCCTGCCCTGTTCCCATGATGCACTGGGCCAGGGACAGACTAATTTGCATGTAGCCAGGTTCTGAGCTGGGATGGTGCAGTGAGCTGAAAAACGGTGAAGGATCAAGCCCTGATCTGTTGACTGGGTACGAGTGTTCTGCTTAATTCAGATACTCTGTCCATCACCACCCCCTTTTCTGAATCGTTTTGTCCACCATAAGCGTGGAAGGGTATGCTCAGACATGAGTCCCTTGCTCACTGCACCATCAGGATTCAAGCAAGCCGGGCCGAAGACGGCTGTAATGCCAGAAGCCGGTCCCCGGAAGCTTGTTTCCTTTCCAGTAAAAGAATTGGCTTGGTAGTTTGGTCTGCCCTGTTCCCATGATGCACTGGGCCAGGGACAGACTAATTTGCATGTAGCCAGGTTCTGAGCTGGGATGGTGCAGTGAGCTAAAAAACGGTGATGGATCAAGCCCTGATCTGTTGACTGGGTACGAGTGTTCTGCTTAATTCAGATACTCTGTCCATCACCACCCCCTTTTCTGAATTGAAGCATTCACCAGTAATAAAGGTAGGTCATTAGGAGATGCGTCCAGATCATCTTCGGAACGTTGCAGTGTGGGCTTACCTAAGTACGGATTGCATTCTTTAATCTGACACTCACCCAGCCTCACTTAAAACATATGCACATATGAAAGGATACTAGGTGGACTGAACCTGCTGCACTTGGTATCTGTGGCCTGTGAGAAGGTCCTGAGAAGTTTGGATCCCCCTGCCACTTGAATTTCAATGGCAGAAAGATCTCTAAGGATCATAGTTCTGATCACGTGGCAGGCTCAAGAAACATAAACAAAAGTTGAAGAGGACATTCATGTGAAGTATCCCAGCTGAACAGTGACCTAGACTGGACTTTGCTCTTCCCCTCTGCCTGCCACCTTGAAAGTCTCTAAGTGCTCCCCTCAGGTCCTGAGTGTCTTGAAAGTGTACTCATGTGGTTGTTTGGGCACTAAAATAAGTATTGGAAACTTTTCAAAACTTTTTCTCCAGATCTTCAGGGTACCAATTGAAGAAGTACCTGACTGGCAGTTCCACAGCATTGGGCTGAATTTAAGGTTTGTCCCACACGGTGAAGAGTTTTTCAATTTAAAAAACCTGGCAAAATACCTTTTCAGATTGTGATTTGGAAACTTTATTCAAATATCCGAACTTCAAGAACCTACTGGGTCCAGGGGCGTAACGGAGGCCCCCGCAGCCCCAGTGGTGCGGGGACCCCCACATCGTTCATCTCAAAGAGAATCTTGCTTAATCATCTAATCATCTTATCGGATACATGGGCAGCTTTTTGACAATGGTGATCATAGGAAAAGCCTTCTTCATCATTAACTGCAACCAGAGTCTGAAGATTGCCAAACACATCTCAAAGTCTTCCCCATAGCGTCCGGAGTTTCCCAATGAGCCATACTCCCTCTTATATTGTTCAACTATATAGAATTCCTAAGAACACCTAAGTCAATATTCAAGAATACATACACAGCAGTACATAAAAATATTATTAATTCATGACATACTCAACCTTCAAATATGTCACGAAAACTCTCCCTGTGATGCTGAACCACTCTTGCTCCTGTCTTTGCCTTGTTTTTCTTTGTTTTTTTTAGTGCTTTCTCCTTGCTTCTCCCTCATTTCCACTGCTTTCTCATTGCTTTTTACCCCATTTCCCCCTTTTTTGAGTGCCTTCTACTTGCTTTTCCCTTGTTTTCACTGCTTTCTTCCTGCGTTTTGACCAATTTTCCCTGTGTTTTTTGAGTTCCTTCGTCTTGTTTCGTCCTTGTTTTCACTTTTTTGTTGATTTTCTCCCACGTTTGAGTGCTTCCCCCATGCATTTCCATCATTGACATTGATTTTCCTTGTTTGTTCTTCTACTGATTCCAGTAAGAACCCAGCACCTGGATACCGTCACAGGTGAATTGCCGCGTTCTACAAATCTAAGTTGATTGATTGATGTGTACCAATTTTGTGATGCTGAATCAACAAAAACTGAAAACCTTTTTAGGACCCAAAATCAAAAACAAAACGTACCACATGCTTCTTGGGAAAATAAAAGTAGACAACTTCTCCTCTCCAAAACACATGTAGTGAATTCATTGGGCTTCGCGTTAGACAACATCCTCACTCTAATGCTCCACATAAAAAACTTTGTCAAGCATCAGTTTTCTAATGCCACTTACTAAAGAAAAGAAAAAACTTGCTAACCCCAAACCAGCTAACAAAAGCAACCACACCCCTATTATTTCCCATCTGAACTGAGGAAACGCTGTTCTAGCTGGTATCCATACTCTTCACTTGAGGCAGTTCAATGCAGTCTTTCACTCTGCAGCCAAACTATCTTAAAATAAGAAGAAAACAGATCTCCATTACCGTATGAGACCTTCACGTTTTTTTGAAGAATCCAAGATTGGTTATCTCACCCACAAATCTATGCAAGTAAACAATCCGGCAAATTTTGCCAAGCTATCCACCATCACAGGTGGACACTGAAACCAGAAAAGTAAAGACCCATTGGTTCTACAGACTCCCACATTCATAGCTCCCAAACTGTAAAGCAACCTTCAGTGGTCTCTGGCACTCTCTCCCTCTGCTAAACCTAGACCCAAATAACCCTCTTCTGTTGAAGGAGGCTTAAATATCGATACCTTCTGAACTCATTGCATGATAGTGGATGCCTTCTTCGCTAATTCTCAGTCACAGTTCATTTCCATAACATTCACCAGAGGTTTCCAAGATGTTTTTGTCAAGCCATTGTTTATGTCGGTTATTATGTATGTAAACCCTATTAATACTTGGTGTAGATTTGCTAACTACTAAGTAAAAGAAAAGAAAAGAAAATATAGTGTGTGAAATTTGCATGTATCACAAATAGATTCTGTTGCTCTTTTTGGATCCACATTATAAAGACAGATCCATTATTTTATCTGTGCTTCTCTACACAGGATTTACAGGAAAGAGATGCTTCGGTTAGTTCTCACCTACCATCAGCAGCCAATCGGAGGTCATGCTTTCTTCTGAGGATGAGTCACACTTCCGGTTCCAGAGCTGAAAGAAGAAAAACACAAAGGTCAATATTGACTCCAGCAAAGCCCATGGTTAAGGAGCAGCATGCACCAACTCGAGAAGGGAAGGAAGCGCTGCATTTGCGGGGTATTATTCTGCAGCGAGATTGTGCAATTGAAAAAGAAGGAAAAAAACATTGTGAAAGATTCATTGTATTTGACGAGCATCATTTTGAAAAAAGAGAACAAGGAAACATTGCATTTGTGAAGTAACGTCATAGAAGAAGAGAACAGGGAAGCACATTACATTTTTGAAGCACACTGTCCTGGCAGTGTGAGAGGTATCCAGTTGCAAAGAAAAAAACTACATCAAATCCAAGGGTGTAAAAGACTTTTAGGTTTGTAGAACAAGCACCTGGTTAATTCAAGTACTTGAGCTCATATACAGTGTGAACAAGACTCTTTTCTGATGCGTCACAACATGGGAGGCTAGCCCATTAAGGAAAGAAGATCACAGTACCGTGTTACCTTTGACCTTGTTTCACATGAGTAGCATTCACTACAGGTCTAATTCCCATATTCACTGACAAAAATGTCGGAATCGTGTGAGTGCAACTCAATTTCTCCTCCCCTTGCATCAGATTCTTGCATCCTTACTTTACACGACTAACACTTTAAAATGAAGGGAGCCTTGAAGGGTTGAAGAGATCAGGAGAAGTAGCGTCAACTGTGCCTCTGCGTGCTGAAGAGGTGTCAGACACATTGAGGGGCCCATGTTTCTTCTCGAGCCAGCCAAAAGGGCCGCCTCTGGTCTTCATAAACTGGGTCTGATAGTTTATACCTCGAAAGATGTCTAAAATTACAACAAGAATGCTATTGAGATTCTTTATTTTTTTCTGTATTGTTGTCACGTTGTTTTCTTATTCAGAGCACCTATAAACGCAAAATTGACCTGTCTAACAGGTTCAACTTTCAGATATAATAAAAGGTAGCCCTCATTAAAAAAGCTTGCCTCGGTGCACTGAACCGTGAAGCATTGCAAGGCAGCCAAGTTTCTACCAATGTCATTCAGCAAAGTAAATCTACAGTTGGGTTGAGACTTTCCTTAAGTTCTGTGTGGGTCACAGAAAAAGGTTTACTCTCTGGCAATATGGCAGCATGCTCAGACTTTCTGTGAACCCTGTTTGTGTGACTGATGAAAATGATGGTAGGTCACCTGAAAGTAACACAGGAGATACTGATGTTTATCTCGCAGTTATAAATCAATCTGTCAGGCCTTAAGTGCATCAACGTTTGATGTGAAATTATCAGGCAGAAATAGGGGAATCAAGAAACCCCGTATCCGGAATCTGTTGGAGTAAAGTGCTGAAAACATTGACTTCTGATCACGGGTAGTTTAGCACCAGCAACAAGGTATTGCTCAGAAATAAAATGAATTTGATACATGCGCAAAAACACCTAACACATAACATTTTCAAGAGAGGTTGCAGTAAAAGAGAACAATTCAACACATGAAAAAAGAGAACAATGAAGAAAAGGGGTTGTAAGAATAAAGGAATCATGCATTATTGCAAAGAATATGTCAAAGGAAAGAAAGTGATGGAAAAAATCTATGTCAGTCCATAGAGTGTGGTGAATGGGGCCTGCGTCCTTCTGCACCCTTTGTAGCGGACCCACAATATAGTGTTGTCAAAAAAAATTGTTTTTTTGTCTTAATCAAAAAGTATACCGTTGTGCATAGAACATTTTTGGAGGATGGAATCTCTCGGTAAGGCAAGCATAGAAGCTGTTGTTGTGGTCCTGCAGTTTCCCTGAACTTCAGAGCCAAAATCTTAGAGTAGGGCAAACTGGAAAAATATTGGCAGATGTCCCAATCAGGCAGATAGTGGGTGAACTCAGATGCGCAATAATAATAATGAAAACCAAAATGTACCTGATCTGCCGCCGACGCTGCCGGCAGCCTCAGTAACCCTCTTCTCTCCTGATGGTTTCCCAGAAGTCCCTGGGACACCAGCACAGGCTCCCCACCCAATCCTGGTGCTGCTCCCAATAGCGGGATTGGTCCGAGCTGCTTGGTTTGTCACTCAGACAGTGCCTTGAAGTCTGTGCTGTTTCTCCAACCCGGCTGCCCAGCACAGCTGGGTTTGAGAACCCTACCTGCGCATTGAAGCTCGGTCTGTTGTCTTAGGCTTCCTAGGCTTTTTATTGAGATGGATCCTGAATAAGAGCTCCACTTGCCTGGGCTCTTCTTTCCAAGATTGTTTTAGAGGAAAACCAGTGATGTCACTTCCTGTAGCGATGGATGCTTGCAAATGCAGTGATGCCGCTTCATGTGGAGGTGGGCACTGAGAAAAGAATGAAATGTTTTATAAGATTGCAAATTCAACAAACATCTGTATTTCTTTGATTGTCATAGGTGTGGCCAATCGAAGACAACTGACACCTTTCCTTGAACAATGTGCACTCCGAAGGACTGTGGATTCTCAAAAAACATACATGATAAGCTACATTTATATGCTGCATTTTTTTAGTTTAGCCTATGAGGAGTACTAACAACATTTGCTCAAGTGCTGTCTCTGTTTTATTAGCATTTCAGAGATACCAAAATATTAATCAGATAGATGATTATGAGCATGACATGAATATCCCAGAAAACGTTGAAATGAAGCTTGTGCATTTTACAGGCCAATGACATCACAAAGTATTCAAAGTGGACGTACATAGTATTAAAGGCTGACTTTATCTCCCTGTCTTACACGTAATAAGAAAACATCAGATCTAGCTTGGTGTATATTTTAGCATTCTTTAATTTCTCCAATAGGAGGGAGATCAGAGGGAGGGTAAATCTTTTCCTATTAGTGATTTATTGTAATTCTCTGTAGTCTGCACGGTCAAAAACTGCCTTCAGATTTTATTGTAAAGAAAATTGGTACCCCATTGGAGATGTAAAATAGGAAATTAATCCACTTTTTAAATTGTCCTTGATGTATTCCCTGTGAATCCTTTCTTTCTTCACAATCAATGGGTAGTTCGTCCAAAGGGGAATCGTTGTACTAGGAATAAAATTGATGTCACAGTCATAACTCTGATGTGGATGAGGTTTTTCAGCTCCCTTAAGTATAAAAACACCCAGAAACACCTTGTATTGTGGCCAAAATGCATACTCTTCCTTTACCTCCTGGTGCGGAAGATGGCCTCACAATCCCTGCATTGGTGGCAATGCCAACCAGGTACTGCCATAGGGATTACGATGTCCCTCCCCACCAGTCTTTCCATGGCGGTTCACCCACCATGGAAAAGCTGGCAGAAAGGGACATTGGGGGCCCGTAGCGGGCCCCCCTTCTCTCCTGGCCCTAGGCTGTGGGCACTGTGGGGCTCCTATGGTGCCCCCCTATATGTCCCTGCACCATGTAGTGCAGGCATATGTGTGATGACCCCTTTATGTCTTGTGGCGTGTGCTGCAGCCAGCAGCACACGCCGCAATACAACAAATAGGCAATCCAACCGCCTCGGTGGCGGTCGCATCATGATTCCTACTTTGGGACTGCCGCCTTCTAGGCGGGCGGTCCCAAATAGCGGATGATGGTGGATGGACTCAAGTCTGTCCCCCGTTGTAATCAGACCCTAAGTCATAAGGCAAAATCTTTGACCAGGAAAAACCTGGTTTATGTATCTGACACGTGCTCCATCGCAGTCAGCCTTAAATCATGCCTTGGTCCTGGTCTACAGTGAACATTGACTATCATTGGTGCTTTGTGCGTTTAGACACTATTTTCACTTAAAAAATGAAAAATTCATGTCAGTGGTTCCCCTTGTTGGATTTTTGTCATTTTGGGTTCATTTTGTTTATTATATTTTGCTCCATTTTCCTAAATCAATTTAGGAGTTTTTTTGTTTGGTATTTTGATGGTATACTATTTTGGTACAGCATAAATACTTTACCCAATGTCCTAAATTAAACTGGTCTACTCAGCGCTAGTTCTCTGCAACATTTTAATTGTACTAGGGTAATTTCATTAATTCCGCATTACTCTTGTAATGTGATAATACCCAAAATCAATTCTGTAAGCTTCAGTAATTAGGAATAATGTGGTGCACAAATGAAATGAAATGAAAAATTGCACTTATATAGCGTGTAACTGCCCGGAGGCCTCGCAGCGCTTTTGACTGATTACTGTGGCGAGCTCAGGGTGAATCAACACGCTTTTGCGAACTGCTGGGTTTTCAGACCCTTTCTGAAGGACATCCGGTTATTATTCTCTTGAAGGGATAGAGGGAGAGAATTCCAAAGCTTGGCAGCAGTGTGGGAAAAGGAGCGACCGCCCCATCGGGCTTTGTTAATTTTAGTTGTGGTTGCTAGATGCAATGAGCTAGAGCGAAGGGCTCTAGACGGGGCATAAGGCACAACTAAGGGAAACAGGATAGCAGGGCTTGTATGGTGGAAGGATTTGTGCAAAATGCACATGGCCCTAAACTGTGCTCTGGCAGCTACTGGGAGCCAGTGAAGTTCTTTTAAAGCTTTCTTGGCTGACTGCCAGCGGGGAATGTTGTACAGTAGTCGAGCAGCACAGTTTTGCGTGACTTGAAGTCTGTTGGTCACTGCTGCCGGGGCTCCTATGTATAGGGCATTTCCATAATCCAGGCGGGAGAGTATCAGGGCCTGAACCATGACCCTCCTCGCCTGGAATGGAAGCAAAGGGAGCACTTTGCGAAGCATTTTCATTAGCCCAACACACATAGAGGCTGTTTTAGTGGCTTGGACCGAAAAGTCAAGTGCTTTATCAAGCCAGATTCCAAGGCTCTTTATCTGGGGTTTGGGAAGGGGAGGAGGGGCGAGACATGTGGGCCAGATGGATGCTAGGGTGGTCGGAGAAGGGTTGCCCAGCAGCATAATCTCCGTCTTCTCCCCGTTAAGTTTAAGACAGGAGGACTGCATCCACTTAGCAACAGCCTCTAGACAGGGACCTAAGGTGTTAGACGACCCCTCAGAGTGGTCCAAAGAGACCACACAATACGCACACCAAAGGGATGGACTATCTTTTCTAGAGGTCGCATATAAGCATTAAAAAGGGTGGGGCTTAGGGAGGAGCCCTGGGGAACCCCACAACTGAGCGGATGCTTGGGGGAGACTGCCTCGCCTTCAAACACCTGGAAGAATTGCTCATTCAGGAAGGAGGTCAGCCATTCCAGCGCCAAGCCATTCAGTTGCTGTAATAGTGTGGCATGGTTAACCGTGTCGAACGCGGCACTGAGATCGAATAATATGATGGCCGCTTTTCCTCCCCGGTCCAGCTTCTTCCGTCACTGCTAAGAGAGCAGTTTCAGTTCCGTGCTGAGGACGGAACCCTGTCTGAGAGGCGCGTTGTAGATTATTGGACTCTAGATAATCTACTAAGATGTTATTGACGTACCTCTCAAGCAGTTTGCTCATCCAGGGAAGCAAAGAAATTGGGTGATAGTTGGCCAAGTTGTTTTGATCCGCTGTGGGCTTTTTCAGTAAGACTCTAACCATCGCACACTTCCAACGAGCTGGGACGGAGTTGGAAGTGATGGAAGCATTAAGGACATCCAGGATGACCGGGCGAATGGCATCGATGACTTTAATGAGAGTCTGCGGGGGTGCTGGGTCATTAGGAGATCCCGAGGTGATTTTGGGAATCAATCTATCTAATGTGACGGAATCAAGAAGTGGAAATTTGTCCAGCAGACAGGGAACGGGAAAGTCAGAATCTGTTGTGGTAGTAAGTTCTGTGTCATCATTACCCGTACTGAATGAGGAATAAATTACCTGAATCTTCTGGGAGAAAAAAGTAGCTAAATTGTTACAACGGGTTTGTGCGCCGTCGGATGACAGACGCTCATGGGAGGGGAAAATTAAAGATTTGACTATTTTAAAAATTTCTTTAGGGGCGTTCACAGCCAGATTAATTTTGGATTCGTAGAACTGGGCTTGTGCAGATTTTATTTCATTTTTGTAGAGCTTTATTGCGTGCTTTATTGCCTGCTGCAAGAGCACAGAAACAAAAAACTGAGGGCCGGATGTACGAGGGCTTTTAGCGGTCACAATCGGAAAATCCAGCCGTTTGCGAGAGCTAAATAGCCTTTTCATATGCACTAACCCTATTTTATGAGTTGGTAAGCTATTACCGACTCACAAAATAGGTTTTGCAAGTCGCTATTAGGAAGGGGCGTGCCAAGTGCATCCCTTCCTGATAGTGTGTCGCGGTAGGATGTACGAATGTTTTGCAACCGAAATGCAGTTGCAACTCATTCACAAATGGGAAAGGGTCCCCAGGGGACCCCTTCTCCTTTGTGAATGGTAGCATAAGCATTTACTGCTGTATGAGTCCTGCAGCATTTAGTGCAAAATGCATTATCGGGTCTATTTTGGACACTGAATGCTGAATTATGCTTCTCACATAATCACACATAATTATGGGTACTTTTCCAGTAGTTACCTCCACCACTACTCTATGCCATAGTTACCATGTGTTTGAGCTACAGTTAATTTATTGACTTTAACTGTTCACACTGGCAAGAGATGTGATTATTCCTAGAAGTGGGCAGCCATCCACCCAAAGTAATAATCCTATTTCTTATAAATGGGAGCCAATATATTTCTTAAGAATACTACTGATAAACAATAAGGACCCAACCAAATGTTCTTAATGTTCCAGTAGCATAAATAATAACAAACAGGCCCTGTACTTTTATTGTTTCAATTTCAATAACCTCTATTTTAAGTTTGATGGGTGGTTTTAGAGTCAAAGCAACAAATATTGATTAGTTTTCTGTTTAGATCTCAGTGTCATTAATGATGTGATTAGTGTAGTCAATGGGCAAATCTGACCTGAAAATGTCTGTTTGCAAACATTTGCGTCATATATTCAATGTCACAGTCAGCTCACCGGAGGCACTTTAACCAAACCAGTTTCAATGAAATCCACTGACTTGAGAAGATCACTGTTGTCATCTTACCTTCCTAGGGGGATAAGAGAGTGCTTTATTTAATATCATATACATTACATCTCAAAATAGTAATATTTAAAATGCTGAAAAAGTTTATATTAATGTGTGACATGGGAAAAAGTTGTTTCCTTGAGCTTTGAACAATCTAGTCGGACCGTAACGATCGATTTTTATGAAATAATTAATGCACAACTAGTACTACTCTCTCTATATTATAAGATCATTCTCTTGTTTTGTGATGTATTGCTGCTACAAAGGCATTTTGTCTCAGTGAGTGGAGCTCCCTGTCCATATCTAGGCCCTACAGTAATTTCAATTTGCATTATATCTTGATTGCAAACTAGTTCTGCGCTCAGTCGTGACCACCCGCATTGCAAAAATCTTGATGCGACTCAAAATCACATTAGGGGACGCCAAATTTCACTCGCACTAACCAACTTACAGGAGATGGGTGGAATTTGGCTGGGACTCCGCATTACAAAAGTTAAAGAGAGTCACTAAAATTCTGCCAATTCTGCTGGAGGAACTGAATATGTCGCCCATCCCTTGCTTTAACTTGAATGGAGCTCCCTGTCCGTATTCAGGCCCTCGGGTACAGTGGACAGTTTATGTATTCAGAATATTTCTCTTTTTCTTAATCTCTTTTCTACATCTCCCACTCTTTAACCTTGCTCAACATGTTCTATACCATTAAATTTAACCCCATCAATATTATACTTTTCTGAAGGCTTATCTTTCAATATTTGTGGCCATACGGTATTTTGGGTCACCGTTTTTAGTGCTCTTAGATTCTGCTTCCACATGTCCTTCCATTTTCTACTAGTGGATCCTAGATATTGTTTGTTTAAATATGTTTATTTAGAAGTTACATACTTAGCAACAGTACAAAAATGACCTATTAATCGGATAGTCGAGAGAAGCATAGATCTTGTTCATTAGAAACAAAGACATGTATAGAATAGAACTAATATGACAATGTGATCACAACAGAGTTACTGTAGGTCTCAGGAGAGAGGGGCGGAGCCACACCATGCCACGCTGGATTTCTCCCGGTGCATGGCATGCCCACATTACATCAAAGGGACTCGAGGTCCTAGGGGGTTGCTCAGCACAAGAGAGGAGGCGGTGCCACACCACAACACACACAATGTAGCACTGAACTTCTCCCGCTGCTTGGTATACCTACATCGCAAAAGAGAATCTACAGGTCCGAGGAGGCTGGTAGGGCCAGGAGAGATGGGGGAATTACACCACAATATGCATTATGTAGAAAGATGAAAAATGGGCAATCGTCTATAAAGTATAAAGTTGATAAAGGGAAACGCACTAAACCACTATAAGAGAACAAAAATATTGGCCTCTATGGTGACTCAAGGACTATGGTCAATTTCGATATACCAGAGTTAGATCAATTAAAAAGCGATGTTCTTGAAAAATGGCAGTCCATTTTCTTGAGATAGAGGCAATGTTGAAGGATTTTTGCTTTGATCTCCAAGCAAAGCTAGGTGCATTGGATGACAAAGTTACTCATTTAACGCATCACACCAAGGCCACTGAACAATTAACCGGTTCTTCCTGTCTTTCTAGAGTAATGAGTAGCCCATCTTTTAAAGACCCTTGTATTAGTAATTATCCCCAGGAGGAGCCTCCTACTACTCTTAATCCCTGCACTGTTGGTCCGATATGTGTGAATGAGAACCCATCCCCTCTGGGAAAGCGGCTAAACGATTATATGTCACCCTCACAACCATGTCATTTTTTAGACAAAGCCCACATTGATGACACACAATTAAATAATTTGGCCAATCTTCATTTGCCACCTAAATGCAATCCATATGTAATTGCTTTAGAGGAAGTTCCTCAAATATTTGCCAGCAAGAAGTAGGCAAGGTGTTCCATTGGATAAAAGAAAGATCATTTTGGTCAAGTGATTTATTGATTTAGGGAGATACAGTATCAGAAAAGATACTGTGCTGTTATAAACTTTAGGAAACCTAAAGTGATGGAAAATGTACTTCCCCACCTGAATTATCTGGCTAGTATGACAAGAAGGATTAAGGTCAAACCCTTGGGATATTTTTATAAATCATTCAATAAATTTACCCAGAAGGCTTCCCACTCAGAACAGGGGCCAGTTGAGAAAAGTGCAAAAATCCTCCCTCCGACTTGTAAAGTGCATAACCGTTTTTCACCTCTCTCATAGCTTCATGTCATCGACTGACTCTTTGTTAATGACATCCGTGAGGTGTCATGTACTTTCTCTGAGGGCCACGTTTCTGAACTGGGGGACTACACCCAATCGCCTGGAAAGGTGGAGAGCCAGACAATGACAACCGCAAACCTAAAATGACAGATGGGCTTTGTATACATTTTTATCGTGCAACACAGCAGGAGTGTAAATAAACTTACAAATGAGGATTGGTTAAGATTTTTCAATCAATTTGATATAATTTGCCTTCAGGAGACCTGGATGTTAGATGTTTTTTTATATTGGTGGCTTTTATTCCTTCAGTAATGCTGCAATTCCCTCAGTAGCAGGCAGGGCACAGGGAGACCTGCAGTTTTGATTTCTAATCAAATTGTTGGTATTAAGGTGATCTCTCTTTGTTTCAAATTTCGGTATCAACTATTACTTGTTTCCTTTCCTGGGGGACTCTGATGTTTTGATTATGAATTTCTGTTAGAATATTTTAGACCAGCAGGCCACTGAGGTAGTGCATAGTTTGGATGACTTTATTGCACATTTCTATATGGTACCTGGTCATCCCTTCTGTAGGTTATTGGATGAGGACCCACGTTTATGCACAAACAGTGGCTACCCAGTATGCGGTCTTGAAGACACTGATGATATTGAGGCTACCCATTTCCATTATACCCTTATGAGGATGCTCTAAACAGGCTGATCATTAAAAATAACATGCTTTTTGTCTATGATCTGGCACCAATACGTGACCCTTAGAATCCAACATATACAGGTGTGGGATAATCTAGCACATATACTGGTATGGGCTATTCTACCACAATTAAATTGATCATATTGTCAAAAAACCTTTTCTTTTGGTCAGCTTATTTTAAAGTGGTTGCAAATTGTGTTAGTGATCACAATCCCCTGACACTGTATCAATAAATAAATTTAAACCAAGAGCCAAGAAACTTACAAAGTAAAGATAGTGGTTTGATTGAATATTCCTTAAATAAGGGCATAAGAATCAAATGGGATGGATTAGACCATATTAACAGAAAATTTAATATTAAAAATCAATGACTTTATTACGAACTGTCTGTCCTTAGCAACCCCTGCATGCTCCATAATAAATAGCTTTAGTTTTTTAGGTCATTTAATTTCCCAATCTCTTACTACTAAAACAGGAACTTTCTGAAGATGGTTTAATTATGCCTGCTCTGCAGCACAGAAACCGCTTAAACTAGCTCTTAATAGTACCCAGCAAAACAGGGGAAGTATTGTACTAGCTGTTGGACCTGGCCCTCTTGGCAGGGTCATCCCTGAACGTTTTGCCTTCCTCCAATACTCTCTCTAACCTGTTTTTGTTGGTTTAATGACTCTGGGCACTTTGCCACTGCTGACCAGTGCTAAAGTGAATATGCTCTCCCAATGTAAAGTGTAACTGTGATTGATATTCCTGATTGGTTCATTGGGTTTACTGTCAGTCCCCAGTAAAGTGCACCAGGAGTGCCAGGGCTTGTAAATGCCAATACTGCTAGTGGGCCTGCAGCGCTGGTTGCGCCACCCACAGAAGCAGCCTTTTACAAATGTGTCTAGGGTCTGCCATTGGAGAACCTACGTGTAGTCTGGTACTGTCATGCTGGCTGGGCAAGTGCACACCCTTGCCAGCCTCTAAACCTTCTTTAACTTCATATTAGTCACCCCTATGGTAGGCCCAAGGGCAGGGTGCATTGCAAGTGTAAGGTAGGACATGCCCTGATGTGTGTGGCATGTCCTAATAGTGATTTACTGCCAAATTCGTTTTTCACTATTGTAAGGCTACCTTTTCTCTTTAGGCCAGATGGGCTGCTGGAATTATTACACTCTATTATCCCAGCAGGCTCAGGGAACATGGTAGAAAATAAAGTTTAGTATGCCTGAACTCAGAATAATAAAATACTTCTTTTAGTAAAGTTTATTTTAATATCCTGTGTTTGCAAATGCTACTTTTAGAAAGTTAGCATTTGCTTGCCTAACCATTTTAGCCCGCCTCTGCTAGTATGTGTATCTGACTGTCTGGGATGTGTGAGTGACAGGGTTGGGGGATGACAGGTGGTGAATGCAAGGATTACACCTTAGTGGGAGGTAGGAGTGCCCCTGGACTCTTAATAGGGCTGTGCTCTGCCACCACAATGCTGGCTCTGCCCCCTGGGGAGCGACTGATGATTCAGCCTGCACCTGGCCCAGGAAGGGCGAAGCACTGTCTTCAAGGTACTCCTGGCTGCCCCTGTCCACACAATGCTGCTCCACCTCCTGTGGAGCGTGTGATGTGCCTGCCCCTCACACTGAAAGCAGAAGCCAGAAGTACACCCAACAAGTACTCAGAGACTGAAAGCAGTTATGCAAAGGCCCCCCTGGCCTGAAAAGACAAAAGAAATGCTGATTAAAAGTAGGAGCCCTGCTCCTTGTAAATTAGAATCCTGTTTCCCACAAAGAACCTCTGCCCGACTAGAAGGAGAAGAAGATGCTGGAAGGACTGGCCTGCTGCTTGCCTTGCTGAGAAAGGAGAGGAGAAGACTTTTTGAAAAGACTTTGCAGACTTGTGCTTTGAGACATTCTCCAAGGGCTTGATTGAGCTTGCCCCCTGAACTGAACCCCAGGACCAGTGGGTTCTCCTGTGCTTTGGCTCGTCCCCTGCCTGAGGCCGTGTATTTCTTCCTGCCGGAGGTGAAGTCTGCCCCCTCTCGCCCCCTCCTAGGGCCGTGGTACCCGGGAGCCAGCCTGCCCTCTTGCCCTTGAGAGCCTCGCTCCACTCGGAGTCGCTCTCTGCCCCAGGGCTAAGGCCGGCCGCTCCTCTACCCCTGCCTGTCTTACAGAACGCCTGAGCGCTATTTCAGCCCCTCCTGCCGGAATCCCGGGGACGCGAGCTATCTGCAGCCTGGACGGCCGCCCGTGCATTGCCTTTGCACCCGGCCGCCCCGCTTTGCTCCGCCCCCCCACAGGAGAGGCCGCGCCGCACTGAGAAGGGAGCCCCCTCGCTGTACCGTCGGTACTGAGGGCCCCCGTGCTGCGTGTCACCCCCGGAGATCCTCCGCTGTATCAAGGGATCCCAAAAGTGCTATCCGGACCGAGTCGCGCTGCCTTGCCCGACTCGGCCCAACCCCATCAAGAAAGAAGTCTCCCGGAGTTCCTCAAATCATCATCGGGCTCGGGCCCGCAACTTGTTCTTTCCCCGTTAATCCGGAGCCGCTCCTTGCCTTGGAGCCTAAGGAGGAAGTCTGCGCCCCCCTGGAGTCCCCACGGGTGAGTGAGAGCTGAGCACTCCTTCCACACTCCCCGTTTGGGACCCCTAGCCCCTCCTGACTGCCGCGCTGTCCTCAGAGCCCTCCCGCACCGCCGAGCCGGCCCGCGTCTGACTCTGTCCCCGAGCCGTGGGGAGGAGCCGTTCACGGCGCAGGCGTGCTTACGCCCGATGCGTGAGCCGCGGTAGGGTCGGGGTCAATTTCCCCGCAGAGAGCGAGGGAGGCGCTGCGAAGCACGCCAGAGGCCCGGGGTTGTTCCAAAACCCCCCGATTTAGGGAAGAGAGCCAGTGGAAAGAGAACTGGGACAAGGAGACTTGATTTAACAATAAGTGGAACAAAGAGAACTGTTGTGGGAACATTTAACAAGGAACTCCCCAGTTGAACTATAACCAGAAGAAAAAGCTTGCCTATTTACAACCTGTGGGCATACAGAAACGTTATTGGTCTTGTCATAAGTCCGAACATATATATATATATATATATATATATATATATATATATATATATATATATATATATATATATATATATATATATATATATATATATATATATATATATTTATTTACATAAAGGAACGTATTTTTATATATTCACAGCCTGGTGTCCATTTGTGGGGGGATTGGTACATTATTACTGTGTGTGTTATTACAAATGCTTAACTAACTAAATGCCTGAAGAATAGCCTTGGCTGCTCACGCCACGCACCTAGAGGGTGAGCAAGGGTAATTCTAAGGGGTCATCCTTTGCCCTGACTTAGAGGAGAGGGTCCCTGCTTGTCACAAGTGAAAACTTGCGGCAACCAGAGACCCCCAATTCTAACACTAGCCCATAAAACTTACAAGGCAGTCTTGAAGGATGGAAAAGAGAAAATTAGCCTGGGGTGACCTAGAGGCCACAGGAAATGCTAGGAATAGTAGACTATTTTGTGAAACAGTGAATCGCTCCTTTTTTGCAGATAGCTCCGCTTTAAAGGTCAAGTGTGTAATTTTAGCTGACACTTTGGTCTCACATTTTTTAAAGGTATTTGATCTGGATCCCACCTCTTTGCCAGAGCCTTCGAAAGCAGGAAACATATTAATCGATCTCGAGACAACTCAGGATTTAAGTACTCCCATTAGCGTAAAGGAAATCACAACAGCCATCCTGGGGAAAAGCTGTAGGCCCGATGGCTTTCCAGTGAATATTTTTCATGAAAACACTGAATTTTGGACCCCCTTATTGACTAATGTGATTCGGGCAGTGGTAGTTGCTCCATTAATCCCAACCTTGTAAGAGGCAATAATTGTCCCGATTTTTTAAAAAAGGGGACAAGAATCTACCGTTTTGTTATCACCTTATATCTTTATTGACCTCACACTAAACTCTTTGGGGCAGGCTCTCCTCTCGAGGTTCGAGAACCTAGCAGAAAGTAAATTTTTTTGATCTAACATCCAATCGGGCTTTAATCAGGTATTTGTACCATATAACAAAGTTTAAATGTATCACTTCTGATAGGGAAGTATGTACATGCAATGAGGGGTGCTTTACATATGTAATTTATGGATTTTTCAAGCACTTTTGACACCATTAATCGATCTAAACTATTGTAGTAATCGACTCCAGACTGGTTGAGTTATTTCATGAAGATTTATTGTCAGTTGTTAAGTACCCTGGAACAGCCAGCAGGCAGCTCAGCCCCATCATAACTGTGGCTTATCTTCAACCAGCACCCAACATTCCATGGTGCATCACAGTGCAGAGGCATTCCACTAGAAGGCATGGAGTGGGTAAAGGCATACATAGGAATATACAATAAGTGGAATACAACATACTTCCCCTTATTCCACAACAGAACAATGAAGATAGGAGCATAGAACATAAAAGAAAGTGAACGCATACCGATAATTACCTGCTGACACACCCACTGGCCAGACAGATGTGACAGGAGACACTGCACAGCATGAGAGATAGAAAATACCGAAAAGGTATGAACACAAATGTAGATACGATAAAAAGAGAATACACAGATAAACCCAAGAACTACTCCAGACACACCAACCAACCGGAATAATATGAAAGGAGACAGGCATTGAGTAAATAGAAATAGTAAACAGAGAAGCAGAGGAAAGGACAACAAGAGATCTTTCATACTACCCTGTAAACATAGCAATAAAAAATATAATGTAGACACTTTGAATTTTGGGCAATACAATTCAGCAGGAATGTACTGAGAAAT
This sequence comes from Lissotriton vulgaris, assembly GCF_964263255.1. NCBI lineage: Eukaryota > Metazoa > Chordata > Amphibia > Caudata > Salamandridae > Lissotriton > Lissotriton vulgaris. The sequence goes on from NC_141696.1 coordinate 1,401,195,816, forward strand.
TGAGAGTTTAAAGCTCATATAGACTTCACCTAACCTAACCTCACAAAATAGTGAAGGTTATACAGAAAAAGCATTAAAAAATTGAGAGGGATAAACGCCCATATCGAAAACCTAAAAGGTCAAACATTGAAAACATTGAAATAGATGAAAGGCAGTAACAAAAGTTTACAACCTCATGAAGGTCACACATTGAAAAACTTGAGAAATTGAACTATTGAGATTGACTATTTGAAACTGTGAGTACAGTAACAAGTACAACACAAAGTAATCCCAACAAGGGAATACTACTGGTATGCATGCACATTGATAAGTAAAAATTGATACACATCCCCTAAAAAGGAATACTGCATGCATGCATTTACATTGATATAATAATTTAATTGAAACTAAGTTAATTTTGAAATAAGCTGATATATATGTGCAATACCTAAAGAGAATACTGCACGTGTGCAAGTGTCAAGTGGGCAAACCTAAGCAGAGATAAAATGACATGCACAAATTGAAAAATAGAGGAAGATTGAGTAATTTAACTTATGAGAACATGCACCCCGGATATTGCAACCTCGATTAGATGTCCACAGTAATGGAACTGCAACGTAAACTTTACACACTGAGTGGAACAGAGGTAAAGCAGAAAATAGAACAATTGAAAAACGCAATGCGTAATTGAGGAAACTGTAACAAAATATGTAAAACTGTTTCAAGCACAAGTATATAGTAAACAGGCACAAATGGAATGCCTAATAGAATTAGATTTGAAAAGGTAACCACATGTGAAAATCACCAATAATTTCGACACACACTTGAAGCAACTCATCACAAAAAAATGGAGATTTCGTTCTGTCTGACAACCTCAAATTAAAGAAGTCATGAAGAACAGACAACAACAAAAAACAACGGTGAAAGTACCTGGCTGTAGTAACAAAAAATATTTTGCATAACCTCTGCATTTGATTTGACCATTTGATAATCCCCAAAAGTCATGCAGGAGGATAATATCATGTAGAATTAGTAGACGGGGTCTGGTGTGGACTGTCCGGCGACTTGGAGAGGAGACAGCAGCAACAATGCCTGAAACAGGAACAAAGCCGACCCCATTGAAAACAAATACAACTTCATACAGGTGGAAAACGTGGTTGGCAGAATACGGTCTATCGAAATACACTGCAGATTCCAACAGAAAGATGGCGGCACACAGTCACGCCGGCACAGGATGGCTCACGGCGTGTGCGTGTACAAAAAAAATGCAGTGCATTGAAACTGTCACCGAACCACAAAATGGAGGCATGCAAAGAGGTGCACGCCGAGAGGCTTCCGGCATGTACATCCACCAATGTATCACCTTGCATTCGAAGGAGGCGAAGGCATCAGTACATTGAAGGAAGGTCGAAGAAGAGCAGACTTCATAGACGATGATCCACACAGGAACGCAAGGTAAGGTGAGAATAGATTGACTCAAGGCAATTTTGAAAAAATGCACGTGCATGGAGAGCTGCCAAAAAAATGTTGAATAGATGAACACCAAAAGTAACTAAAAATAAACTCACCGCAGAAATCTCTATGTTAATATAAAGGCACTCACCACACTCGACCACTGCGAAAACTGGATGAAGTCTGTTAGAGTGTTGAGTCATTGTGGAAAGACTGCACAGTTATTAAAAAAGAACTATTTCCCACACCAATCCAGTACTGCACTTGAGTCCTGGCGACACTCAGATGCCACATCCAAAGTATAAAGCAAGTCGCAGTGTCAAATAGATTTACTCACAGTGACACTTGCTTGGATGTTTTGAAGGATTTGTATGTTGATGTGTTGAAGAGCCGCATGAACTAGTAGGCAGCAGTTGAAATTGATGTAGAACAGAAAATGTAGCCACTTGAGATTGAATAAAGCATGCAAGGATAGCTTTGATCTAGAAAGGCGCTTGAAGGCAGAGCCACAATGTTTATGTGCGATGATAGAAAAGTCCATTAATAGAAATAGACTTGTGAAGTGGGATCTGGCAAATCCACAACAGTTTGAAAAAGACACAGAAGGTTGTAGAAGTGAAATCCTGCCTTTACCTTCCCTCTTGAGATACTGTTTGAGCAGTAGGCACTAGAAGGCAGCAGGATATGGAAAGCAGCAAGGGGACTCGGATAGGAGGAACTGGCAAATTATGAAAATGGTTAAGCTTGATATGTGCAGAACTAGAACACCATACTACACCGGGTGAACATAATCAGACAACTACAAGTTACCTTCCTTGTTGAGATGCTGCTGTAGTAGAGTTGAGAATAAAATTGAAATTGAAGGCGTTGAAGACAAACTTGAATTGATAAATATATAAAAAAAATATGGCACGCAGAAGTTGGGGTCGACCGGTGTAGTGGTCATTGGTGGGGCTTGGTGCCAGAGTATTTGTTTGAAGCTGAAAGATTGATGAAGACATGATGAAGATTGATGAAGATTTTGAATGTCTTGCCTTCTAGAAGCTTAAATTCTTGAGTTGAGCACATAGAGGGTAAGATCAAATCGACTCCAGACTGGTTGAGGTATTTCATGAAGATTTATTGACAGTTGTTAAGTAGCCTGGAACAAGCCCCATCAGGAGCAGCCAGCAGGCAGCTCAGCCCCATCATAACTGTGGCTTATCTTCAACCAGCACCCAACATTCCAAGGTGCATCACAATGCAGAGGCATTCCACTAGAAGGCATGAAGTGGGTAAAGGCATACATAGGAATATGCAATAAGTGGAATACAACAACTATGGTCCATGCTAGAAAACCTTGGTGCAGAGAAAGCACTAGTTACTTTTTTGATAAACTTACACTGGGATACCTCTGTCAAGATTAGATATGGCCCGAATGGAGAGTGTTCTAATTCAATAGGTTGTAACAGAGCTGTCCAACAGGGTTGTATTTTGGCGCCTTTTAATTTTTAATCTCTATTAATGGGATGGAGAGTTATTTATTGTGCAACACAAAGCATGTCCCAAAAGCGGCAAACCGTTTCATCTCCACCCTATTATATGTAGATGATGATGAGGTTCTCATTTCAAGGACTGCAAACGGCCTCCAAATCCTGATTGATGACTTTTTGTGCTTCTATGAATAACTTTGACCTGAAGGTAAATCACACCAAGTCGTTTATCTTGATCAGTGGCCCCAAACGCACTAAAACTAAGGCTCTCGTTATGTATGGGGTACCAGTCGTTAAAGTGAAACCTTTTAGTTATTTAGGAATTCCCTTTGAGCATCAGGATTAGTCTAAGCAGCCTGGTCTGCCGCTCAGACAGGGCCTGGGAGTCTACGGCTTTTCTCCAACGCAGCTGGGTTGGAGAAATAGAAGTATGCATGTCTGTTTGGCCAGCCAAACTGACAAGTGCACTTCTCACTGCCCACCACTCCTCCTGGTCATGACCCGACCATGCCCAGCCCTATATGCTTGCCTAAGCCAGAGCCAGTCACAAAAAATTTAAATGGTATTGTTTTATTATCGTATTATTTTTCTGTAACTGACTCTAACAAGTAAGGCAACGCTCCTCTGCCATTATGGAGGAGCTGCCCCTGAATGGTTTTCTCCAGAGACTCCTCTTTGTTTTTCCAAGCACAGCAGCATGCACTTGCCATGTTCAGGTCGGCATGAATTACATGGAGGACACCATAAACCTCGCCCCCTTTTGTGTTCTGGCTTAAGTTCTGGTAAACACCAGTGGCAGGTTTTTCGATACTGATTTTAAAAGATTGTTTGGACTTGGGTAATATGACTACTGGACCCTGGTTCATCTCTGTTAAGGATACCTTTGTGACAACAAGAATCCTAGAGCCATGAGCCTGAGCAATGGCCGGCCTGACAGATACTCTTAATTTTCAGGTCAGGCAGCCATGAGCTAGACATGCACTAGATGCGCAGGCTCATGGTTGCCTGAGCTTAACTTTGCTCGGCTGAGGATGTCACAGCTCCTGTGGGTGTGACCTCCTCAGCTCAGCAAAGGTCCTCAAGGCCATCCCCCTCATGATGAGGGGAGAGTCTTGTGAATGGATGTGTGTGCTTGCATCACCCCTCTGGCTGCATTGATAAAATCCCATGGTCTGCACCTAGTTTCCTACGCTGACGACACTCAACTGGCAGTCTCACTTGCGCAGACGGTGGAAGCTTCCGCCATCAGTTTTAAGAACTGTCTGTCACACATAAAGAAGTGTATGAACGATCACTTCCTCAAGTTAAACACAGAAAAGACGGAGGTGATCGAATTCGGCCATAAACCCTCCATCTGGAATGATCTCTGGTGGCCCCCAGAGGCAGGTACCTGCCCTGTTCCGGCCAACAAGGTTAGAAACCTAGGATTAATAATGGACAAGGACCTTACCTGTACCGCCCAAATCAGCCAGGTCACCTCAGCTTGCTTCTTCACACTGAAGGTCCTCCGTAAAATCCTGCCCTACATCCCATTCGCCCTGAGGAAAACGGTAAAGGAGAAAGGCCTTGAAGACCTGGCTATTCGCACTGCCCTAAGCCTACACCTCTCTTTCCGTCCTACAGCGCCAAGACGCCTCAGCATAAGAGCGCTCTAAAAATAGTTCAGTCAGTCAGTCAGTCATTGCCTTTGACCTGGGCGCTTTAGATTAAGCCCCGAAGTGGCCATTACTGAGTGTCAATCAGTAACACCTTATCACAGAGTAGGATGGGGTAAGCAGTCTCACTGACCGCATCTCACTCTGTGACAAGATTGGGCTTTAAGTCAGCCAACGAGGGAAGGCAGCAGTTCCAACCTTTCTGGGACCTCCGAGACTTGGGACTGCTGTCTTCCCTCATTGGCTGATCTAAGGTCAACCAATGAGGGTAGGCAGCAATCCCAACTCTCCTGGGACCTACGAGGCAGAGCTGCAGGTAAGTGGGATTTGTTTTAAATTAATGTATGGTGCATGCATGTGTGTATGTTTGAATGTTTGATAATGAGTCTTGTGAATGGTTGTGTGTGCTTGTGCATGTGTTAATGCATGGGTATGAGTGAGTCTGTATATGTCTGTGTGTACCGTTGTGCCCCTCTCCCTCCTAAAATCACCTTCCACCACTGCCCAGAGCTTTTCTATAATTCTGAATTAAGAGAATTAAGAAGAGGGGTTTGAAAAAGCCTGACTCAGGTCTTTGTTTTTTTAGACTAGTGATTTAACGAAAGTCATGTTAGAGCTCAATGATTGCATTCAGTAACAATCAGTAAGAAGTTACTGACCCTTGTATATAATCTAGAATATTTAACATTTATCCAAAATCTGCAATATAGATTATATTTAACATGCTTGCGCCTCAGCACTTTACATTTTCTTTTAGCATTTCCTCAACAAGTAACGGGGTTTCCATCTCTCCCAAATTGCCAGTGAGATAATCAGTCTCATCAAAACACTACTCACTTTATGCTATTTTGCACATTATATAATACATGGCGATCATGTTTTTTTATTTCCTATCCTTAGAACGGCTAACATTCGAATTTATAAGACTGGCATGATCCACCTGCAACAACTAAGCTCTCCTGATATCTGTAGAGCTGGGATAAGTTTTATCAGATACTCTTTAAAAACAAGGAAAACATATGGCGTCTCTACTTAAGAATTCGTAGTTTTAAGACATTTATTGGTACAGAATGTAGTTATAAGTTTTCATTGTTGAAAGGTTTTTAACTTGAATAAAATGCTATAAGGAAATATCATTTCGAATCCTTTGCTGATTCTTTTTTAGTGGGCGTTTGCTGGTAGATTGTAAATGTTGTCATGGGAATTGTTATTCATAGCTTTTGAATTTGTAATGCTTTGAGTTATGTGATGATTGATTGTATCATGTTGTGTAGAACGTTTATGGTGGGCGATTATGCCTAATACAGTTTTATTGACTGACAACCTGTATTATTGGTAGTACATTAGACTGAGATATGGGAGATTCACTTGTACACAAAAAGTGTTTTTTGAGCAAAGCATTGGGCGAAATAAAGGAGAAGAAAAGGCCAAACGTGTACAGATAGAGACTTGCAGTAGATGCCTGCCATAACAGCAGTCTTGGTGTTGAAAAAAAAAGATTGTGGGCCTGATTTCAATCTTGGGGAACAAAGCTAACACAAGGAGATGATGGACGGAGTGCTGAAACTTTTCAGTCACTTACCCCCAGTCACAGAACCGGGATGAATCCATCATTGTTCTTTAGCTCACTTTGCCACACCAGTTCAGACCCAGCCATATGCAAATCAGTCTTGACCCTATTCCTCAAGGGATCACACCAGCTGGAACTGACAAGCCAGGTCTTCCCTGGACCGGAAAAAAGCATCCTGGGACCGGTTTTGGGGTACACACCCCTTATCAGCCAGGCTAGCTTGAATCCAATGGAAAAGGTAGCAAGGGATTCCCGTCTGGGCATACCCTGCCAATTTAGGGTGAACAAAGCAAACACAAGATGACGCACGGAGCGCAAAACTTTTCTGTCACTCACCCCTGGTCACAGATCTGGATTGAATCCATCATCGTTCTTTAGCTCACTTCGCCACCCCTGTTCTGACCCAGCCATATGCAAATCGGTCTTGACTCTGTGCCTCATGGGAACAGTTCAGCCTGCACTGCCAAGCAAGGTACTCCCTGGACCAGAAACAAGCATCCTGGGACAGGTTTCAAGGTAACATCCCCTCATCAACAAGGCTAGCTTGAATCCAGTGGCAAAGTGAGCAAGGTACCCAAGGATGGGCTTACCCTGCCAACTTAGGGTGAACAAAGCAAACACAAGGAGATGCTCGATGGAGAGCTGAGGGACGGGTTACTCCATCACAACAGTGACGAATATCAACTCACTTAATTGTTGCCCCTTCATGAATCCTTTTTGGTCCGAATGTATAAGTGACCCTAAAACTTTATCTAGTCGTTGTGTTAAGACCTGCGTGTAGATTTTATGGTCGCAGTTCAACAGTGAGATTGGACGATAAGATTCGCAATCTTCCGGTTTTTTATTAGGTTTTAAAAGGATTATAATTGTTGCTTCCTCCCCGGTTACTGGAGGGCTATTTCCTTCTATGAAAGAGGAGTTAAATAGATGTAGTAGGAAAGGTGTTAATTCATCCTTTAAGATCTCATAGATCTCATTAGGGATAGAGTCTGGGCCGGCAGCTTTCCCCCTTTTTAAGTATTTAACCACTTGATGTAGTTCTTCCATTGAGAAGGGGCTATTTATAACATCTCTGTCTTCTTGTCGGAGAGTGGGGAGATCCATCTCTGATAGGAATTCTTCCATGCTGGCTTCATCTATGATCTCATCTTCAGTATACAATTTGTTAAAAACTGGACAAAAGCCTCTTCAATTTCATCACTTTCTGTGACTACCCTACCATTATAAGTAAGTCGTATGTCTTTTATCCAGTTTCTTGTTTGTTCTGTCTTTGTCTTCCATGCGAGAATCTTGCTACACCCTTCGCCGTACTCGTGGTGTGCCAGTTTACTGGCGTCCCATTTTTTTTTAAGTATAGCTTCTAGATAATTAGCTAGTTTACATTAAGTGAATGTTAAGTTGTTTATAGTTGTCAAATTCTCCCTATCACCCTCTAAACTATCAGACAGTCTCTGAATCTCATTTTCCAGATTTTTAGTCTCCTCTTTTATTTTCTTTGTTTGTGCCCAGGATATACTTGTTAACACCCCCCTCAGAAATGCTTTCATACAATTGGAATAGGTGCATTATTTAAGTTTAGATCAAAAAATTCTTTAGTTTCTGCTTTCAACCTTTCAATTATGTCTTGCTCCACTAATAATGCTCGATTAATAGTATACCTACTGTGTGACTGGGTCCTAAAGACAACTCTTTTCAAACTTACAGCCGAATGATCGGACATATGCTCAGGGACATGGCTAATTTGACTAATATTTTGTCTTGCTTTTATCCCGACCAGGAAAAAGTTGATCCTCAACCTAAGTCCATATATTTTTTATTATGAAAGGTGAATTACCCACCCTTAACTTTAGATGTATTGGCCAAGTCACTCCAGATGTCTATTAGACCTAAATCGAGCATTCATTGTTTTAGAGTTTTTCTCCTTTTTTGTGTGTTGGAAATAGCTCTGAGAGAGGTTGAATCCTTGTTTTGATTGAGCACCAGATTAAAATCCCCTCCTAAGATAATATAATTATCAACTTCTACTAACTGAGGTATCAAGGCATATAGGGGAGCTGAATCATCAATGTTGGGACCATAATAGCTTGCTAACGTAAATCTAACTCCACTGATCTTTATTTTAGCAACAGCCTATCTTCCTCCTGGGTCCACTATACCCTCTTCCACTACCGCGGCAGCTGATTGTTTTATTAAGATAGCCATACCTTTTGTTATACATGTCTGCTTTGTACATATAAAATATTCCAACCAATTCTGTTGCCTTAAAATTTAGACCCATTCTTCTTTTAGTAAATGGGATTCTTGAATAAGAAAGATTTTGCTCTCTGATAGTCTCAAATATTCCAAAATCTTATTTCTTCTCTGCGGGACTCTCAAGCCATTTACATTCCAGGTCGTTATTTCTAATTCCTTTACTCTAACGTTAGACATAGAAAGTATGTTTGCTTCCTTTATATCTTATGTTTGCAAAAATGGGCAGAAATGTACTTACATCTTCAAATGAGGACATTCTTGTTTTATTTTTTTCCCACATGCTCCCCACCCCGTGTGAAAAAGAAAAATGTGTACTTTTTTAAAAGAGGGGCCACCCTCCACCCCATGGGGAATCCTCCCTTTCTACTTTTTGAGGAAACCTCTGGTTTCAGGTTCTATTTCTATCCAGGGTTTTTTCAAAAGTGCCTATATGGATGAAGTGCTCTTTATTTTATTTAACAGGGTGTTTGCTTCGACCGGATCTCTAAATGTATACATTTTGTTGTCCCACATGACTTTGAGGGAGGCTAGAAAGCGTAAGTTTGCTGTTGCTCCTAACTTTTTTAAATCCCTGCATAGCCTTCCCTAATTCCCATTGTTTTTCTTGGGTTATGTGTGATATGTCTGATCTAATTCGGAATGACCATGCGTTTCTCTTGTATTCCCCTTCTTTTAAACCTCCTGCCAGAATCTTCCCCTTTAACATACATGTCCTGAAATTAACCAGGATCTTCCTGGGGTTTTTCTTACCAGGCTTTTTCAAGTATGGATCACGATGTACTCACTGTATATCTTCCTCCAGGCTTTTCAATATCAGGATGTAACTCTAGGATAAGGTAAATTATGAAAGCTTTTACATCTTCACCTTCTGCATCTTCTGGTATATTTAAAAATCTTATGTTATTTCTTCTGGCAGCATTTTCTATATTTTCCAGCTTATCTTTAAAAGTTCTATCCTTGCTTTTTAATGCCTGAATCTCTTGTGCATTTTTATCCACTTTTTTTTGTTAAACTCTGGACCACTTCTTCCATGGTACCTACTCTGTTAGAGATTGCAGTCATCTTCGTCTGAAGAATTTCGCAAGCTGATTGTATTTTTAATTGGTTATTCTCAGAGACCGCAAATGTATCCCTGATTTCCGCTAACAAAGTAGTCTTAGTAAGTGAGACCTCTCCCTTATCCTTTGCTGTATCTGTGGTATTTAATGGCTTCTGAACAGCTGCTACGTTTCCCTTTTCACTCATAGTAGGAACTTCCAAATTAACCTGAGCAGGTAGGGATGCATGTAATGGTAAAGGTGGTGAATCTACTGCCCCATCATTCAAGTTATCCACTTTCTTTTATCTCTTTTACCACTAGTTGATCTCCTACCATAGTTTTAAACTCAGATTCTGCAGACTTAAAGGAAGAGCTCTCCACCCCCCAGATTTCCCTACTCCTAAGAGTACACCTGTTAGGTTTACTCTTTTCTGGTTCCGATAGTAAATTCCTAGCATGGTCTTCCTGTGAAACGCTCTCCCTCTCGTAGTGTAGCTTTGGCCCCCAGTCTCTCCTCTTTTGTCTTCCTATAGACATTGAAGACATTGAAGTATGTAATACATTTTGTTCACTATTTACTGGGGACAGCCATACCAAACATGCAGGACCTCAGCCAGTACATTGTTCCACTCTGGCCGAAATTCCCCTTCTAATTGCCAGTCCTGCTGCTGCCTCAGACCAGCGTCCTCCGCTAGGCGTTAGATCTTTCCCTGCCGCCACTTCTCCATGCCAGAATGAAATAGGCACCCTGCACCCAATGCCCTTATTTGAAGTAAACCTTTAGCTGCCTAAACCTCAAAAAAATACTGCGGGAAAACTGCCTAAAATGAGCATGCCACCAGAAACTTCACAATCAGCCACGTTCTACAGAACCAATATGCTTGCAATTTAATGTCCGCTTTATGCCCATTGTATCCTTAGTCCTTAATTCTGGATAGGAGAGAAATTTTGCGCCTTTTTCACTAAAGCCCAAAAGAGATTATACTGAACTCAAGGGCCTTGAAATCAAGATTATGGAGGAAACGGAACAGTCTAAAGAGCCCCCAGGAGTATGTTTAAATTGTGCCCAGATTCACCTTGGAATTCAAGTTAATTAACGTTTTGCCCAGAAGGAGTAACAAGAATAATATTCACTCTTGACTCAGGATCTTATTTGTGCTATAGAGGTGTCACAAACATAAAGTCCCCTTTGGCGGTAATGACATTCGATGCCGCCAAGACGTTTGATCGAGTTAACTGTAACTTTTTATTTAAAGTAATACAGCGCTTTGATCTGGGGGAGAATTACTTATCAGCAATTAAAGGCATCAATAAAAATCCCTCCGCTAAAATCCTGGTTAATGGGAACTTGACCCGAGCAATACAAATTAAAAGAGGGACCAGACAGGGGTGCCCTCTTTCCCCGTTACTTTTTAACATGTATATCGAGCCCTTAGCTTTTAATTTAAGAGCATCGCGGAATACCATCCCATTTAGTTATAACGGATGGGGAAAAAAAATAGGGTTTTATGTTGATGACCTTATTGTATACATGGGGAATATAGAAAAATCTTACCCAGAAATATGGTTGGAGATAGAGAGGTTGGGAAAGGTCTCAGGATATCAGGATATCTGTTAAGCCAACAAAAAAAACAGAGTTAATGACATGGATTACAGAGTTTGTAAGCACCTATGAAAAGAGAGAGATAAGATACCTGGGAATTCAAATAACCCACAATATAGACAAAATTACGCAAGTCAATTTTTATAAAGTAACAAAATAAGTAAGTTCACTCTTAAATTCCTGGGGGCTATATCTCTTTCTTTTCTGGGTAAATCTAATTTATTAAAAATGTCGATTCTTCCTAAATACACCTTTTTATTTAATTCTATTCCCCTTGAGTTCCCAAAAATTTGGTTTAAGAAGGCGCAGGGCCTATTTACAAAGTTTATATGGGGAAATAAGAGCCCTAAGATTTCCCACAAAAAACTTAGAAAGAAAAAAGAGTATGGTGGAATTGCTAGCCCGGATCTTTATTTGTACATGTGTGCATTTCAGTTAAAAAAATTCTGACAATTAATGCTGGAACATAGTGCGTTTCTCTCATTTTTAAAGCACTTACAAGGGCACTATCTCAACAAGCCGATGGCTTTCTTCAAAAATTTGGTCACCCTAAATTTAAAAAAAAAAGTTAAATTGAAGTTTCTGCTGACATCTGTAAAACTTTGGTCGCAAGTAAGTTGCCTCTTAAAAAATCCATATTATAATGATATAACCCATATTTGGAATTCTACGGGGATACCAGCATGCTTGACATATGCCTTGGCGCTACCTCTGAAAAACTGTGACATTTTTTCTTGGGGACAACTGTTAATTGACGGAGATCTTATATCTTGGCCGCATTTATCAGCTGTAACTGGAAACTTGATTTCAAAGTTTAAATACTACTAAGTAACAAGTTGGACGGAGGCAGTTGGAAAAGATCTGATAGGCAATTCCTACTTGCCACTAAAGATTTGCTCTAAAAGCAATAAGGGAAAGGAGGTGGCAGATTGGTACTGACTATTGGTACAAAATGGAGAAGAGGAGCATGCCTCATTTATGGAAATTTGGAAGAAGGACCTGGCAGATGAAGATCTTGAATCTATGGGGCAAGTATCAATGTCACTTCTCTAGTCATGTATAAATCCTGCACCATTATAAAAGAATCACCTTTTCACAGCTCATAAAGCATACTGGACCCCGCGGAAAATCTCAAAGATGGGAAATCGGGAGATCAAGAAATGCCCCAAATGTGGAGAAGATAACGCCAACGAAGTCCATATGTATTGGAGCTGTCCGATAATAAATGAATTCTGGGTCAAAGTAGGTAAGACCATATCGGGTGATTTAATACTAACAAAGAAGCATAAAGCTCTGTTTTTTACCCTGATCCTTCTAGCTCAAAGGGAATTATGTATTAAATGGATATTAGCATGCCCTCTCCACAGAGAATGAATAGATTTATTCGATTCAGAGGACAGCACGTCTGGATCAAGCAGGCAATTTTTAGAAAAAAGACCAAATACTGGGAAATCTGGGATAAGTGGGCTGAGACAGGAGCTCGACATATATTATGAGTAACCGGGTTTTAAATATTCTAGTTTATGGTTTATGTTTCGTTAATTGTTAAGTAGATCTTTGTGTCTCTGGGTCCTATGATTAAATAATATGCTTCAGACATGGTCCAGGGGACTAGTCTGAAAAGGTCCTTTCACTGGTAAGTGAGAATATAAGGGCCGCTTTCCTTTTCAAGTTTGAGGTTCTGAAACCCTAAAGAAGTGATTGAAGGTGCGGCTCTGGTAATACATAGTATCCTTTCTCCTCTGTGGGGGTGAAACCAGACTGGTAATTAAAAGTTCATCTTTCGGACATTTGAATGGGGTCAGAAAAGAACCATCTTTCTTGTTTTTAATGGAAGCATATTTTCTTTAAATGAGGACAAAAAAAACAACAACAAAAAAAAACAGTGACAAATATCACATCCGCCAACATATAAATCCCATTATACCCTATGGATTTATATTTGGTGGTAGGATATCTGTCAATTTTGTGAAAGAGTAATCCGTCCATCGAGAACTAAATCAGGCACATTTTCTGAGCTTATCTTAATGGGAAAATAAGTAGCGAGTGTAGTACATATTGTAACCCACAAAGAAGTATGATTAGAAACACACAGTTCTTTATATTACAGTTAAAAGACAAGCACATCTTAAACGTTTTGTATTTCCTGAAAACTTGAAGATCCAGCTATTTGTCAATGACATATTTCCAGCATGTATGTTTGCTACATCTGTAGCATCCATTAAGCAGTTATGGAAAACACTGCATTTGTTCTTGGATTCTCCACTTAGTATTGTCACATGTAATCATGTAATTTCATGTGATGAACTATTTAGAGCACAATGGAATTGCAGGATGAGTGCAGAATATGAACAAGAATAACAATTGTTAAATTTAAAGAGAGAGGGTATAGTGTAAACATTTTGGAAGAAGCAAAGAGAAAAGTAAGGAAATTATCTACAACGGAATTACTGAAAGACAAATAAAAAACAAATAAAATGAGTCTGACAATATCAAATTTATTACCAGATTTAGCAAGGACAATGTTTTCAATTATAATGGTCTGTTCAGACATTGGAGGTTATTAAAATTAGAAGTAAGTTTAGGTAAGCACATTACTCACCTCTCAACGGTCCCAGGAATGTTTTGAGTACCAGCACATTTATAGGAACAAAAAAATGGTTTGCCGATAAACAAAAAAATGTGTTGGTCAAGTGAAGAAACAAAGATCAAAATACATCCTCATTTGCTCCAAATCCCTTGCTTTTAAATGTAGTTGTTTTCTACTAAAACACACCTGACAATCCTTGACTACAAGCTCTATGTAAACACACTTGCAAACTGGATGGTTCAATTATTATTTGGCCGGCTCTAAATTGTGGCTTTTATTACCTTTTTTTTATAGAAGGGGGAGCCTGTAAGGTGAATATTTCATATCTAGTCACATATGATTGAAGTTGATGGCGTGATGTGTCAACAAATACATATACGAGGCATTATAGCAAGTTAGTGCTGCGCATTGTGAAGTGGTGCCCATACACTGCTTCTTGTGCTTGCTTCAACCTGAACAATAGGTCCAGAACAAATGTCCTTCACAGCCATGTACTTATATATTTCTACATAGTCCTTTTAGCAATTTGTGGATTGCACTACCTCAACAGCAAACCCTCTTTTTAGCTAGACATGAAGAGTAGTATTAAATTACTACTGATAGCTTTGCACAAATAGAATGAGGTCTCTGCCACCAGGGCAGAGATCTCCCTAATATACAGTGTAGGATAACACATAAATGTTTATTAAACTTCAACAACAATCAATCTCTTGAATTATAAAATATTAATGAGAAATAATGGTATATCTTTATTTTAAAACTAAAATTAAAATTAACAGAATAATATGTTAATGCACATTAAATGAACTGTGTGTTAACAACTCATTTATTTTAAACATATTTATTTTATTTAAAAATTATATCCCTAGAGAACACAAAAAAATCATAAAAACGTGTTGATGTGTATACAAATTTATTGAAACTTTCAAGTTAAATTTCAAAATAATATAGTTATTTTTAAACAATTGTTTATTCATTATTTATATTTCTTTCAAATTAAACATAGTACATATTTTCATTTAAAAAATATTTACATTTATTTAAACAATATTTCCTGTCTTCATCATCTTCAATTGGAGAGAGCTGCAGCTGTTTTTGGGGTCGTTTTTGGAAATTAGATTGCTGGTCGATGGAGTGAAACATTACTCAAGCAGCAATCATGATTCCTGTCAGTATGAAACACAAGCAAACCTCCAATTAACCTGTGCTTATCCCTCTGGTAGACTTGCACAAAAGTAGTCTGGCTTAACTTAGAGTATTTATGCAACCCTTGAGACAGTACTAAAGTGACAACACAACACAAGAAAAAACCGAAACCAATTAAGAAAAATAGAGTACAACTTGATAAATTATTGAAACACAAAATGACAAAAATCCAATATCCAAATCCCGGAGATATGCAATTTAAAACTTTTCAGGTAAGTAAAGGGCCTTAGAGCAGAAAGAGCCAATTGCGACTATCTGATCATAAGAGACCGGGTAAAAGTCACAAGTTCAGGCCGACCGTGATTTAGGGTGGGGGGCGGATACAGGGACAAGGTTAGTCCTGTGGAAACAGTTACCTTCAAAGATCCTGAATAAAGTGTTCGGTTTGTGGTGGACGAGGCAGCGAGGAGCAGATATAGCATTGCGGATGGTCATCACTGTAGCGCCAAGATTCTGTAGGGTGTTGCAGACCATCATTTTTAGATCTTTGTATTGGCAATCTCAGTCTGCTGTAAGACGAATTGCGGCTCTCGGGGTGCTTGCATCACTGGTGGTCGCTGTAAACTGAACCGGCAATATCTTGGTGCAAACAGGCCCCTTCCTTCAGGATTTGTCCTTTTCTTTTACTGACGCCACACCAATGGTCAAAGACCTGAGGGGCAGCTCTTCTGGATCACAAGCTCACTCCAGCAGAGGCTAGCAGGGCTCAAGCACGTCGGTTGCAGGTCCAGGCTGCAGGTCTAGTTGCTGGTCCAGGCAGCAGGTCAGTAGTGCAGATGCAGGGAAGCCTCTGCAGCTTTTTATATCCCTGTAAGTCAGAACAGGCGGTAAAGCAGCCAACCCTTGGGCTCACTTCACCCAGGGATGAAGGGTGCAGGTCCAGTCTTCCTTCTCAGCAAGCAGGTAGCAGACAGCAGAGCAGAATAGTAACGGTCCATCTGGCTGCAGAGCATCTCAGCAGTCCTTCTGTAGTATTCACAGGACCAGGGTCTGCGGGTCCAGTATTTATAACTGGTGCCCACTATAAAGTAGAGGAATATCTTACTGTCAAGCAGTTTGTAAGTATGCTAGGGCAGAGGCTTTGTGATGTGTAAGCGTTGTAGGTTGTAGGTGACAGCTCTGCCCCCCATCATCCATGCTGCCAACACCTATTCCCCATTTGTCTCACTCTCTGGGAGTAAAACACAAAGACCAACAGTCAGCTACACCTAATCATGTGACCCGGGATACAGGCTTCCAAATGGTTAGGACAAGATAAAGACAACTTTCGAAAGGTGGCATTTTAAGAATTGTGACTTAAAATCGGACTTTACCATTAGAGAGGGTTTACAATAACAATTCCATAGACCCCAACTCAATATTACTATCTGCTCCTAATTGAAAGTTATTAATGCAATAAGGGAACCTAAAGTTATCCTATGGGAGAGGTATGCCTCCCAGTAACTAAAAACAACTTTAGGAGTTATTCACTACCAAGACATGTGAAACCTAGAAGTACATGTTCATAATTATGTTAAATACACTACACCCTGCCCTCTGGGCTGTGTAGTTCCTACCCTAGTCCCTAGTATTAAGAAGGAAGGTTTGGGCCTGGTAAGAGGTTTATCTTACCAGGTCGAATGGCAGTTTAAAGCAGCACACACAGGCTGCACTGGGAGGCCTGAGACATGTAAAAGGCTTTTTAAGTGGGTGGTACGAGATGTGTTGTAGGTCAACCATTAGCATTTAGTTTACAGGCCCTGGGTAAATAGAATATCAATTTACTAGGGACTTAGAAGTAAATTAAATATGTCAATTGGGTGTGAGCCAATTTGACCATGTTTAAAGGAAAGAGCACAAGCACGTTAGCACTGGTTAGCAATGGTCTCCGCTCAGGCAGGGAGTTTCAACTCAAGAGACAAGTCATCCACCTACCCGGAGCTCTGCATCTCAGGGCTTGCCTCCAGACCCTGCTCCATCTATGTCATCCTCCTCATCTGTTGCTGTCAGTAACTGGTGATCCTCCAACCTGGCCCTTAGAGCTGTTTGAAACTCCAACTTCTTGGTGCCTTTCTTGATTGACAGTCCCCTTTCCTTACAGAACTGCTTGAGCTAACCCATAGTGTAACTATCCAAGCTGACCAGCACAAATTCCATTACTGTAGGAATGGTCACAGTCAGGTAGAATGAGAGTTGATTTGGAAACAGCAAAAGAGCCAATCAAGGAAAATATTTTAAAAAACTTGAAATTACATAAAATTATTTATCTGGGATTTTTAGTGTATCGCAAAATCACTGTATGGCCCCCCACAAACACAAGTCCTTATCTAATCACTGGACACAAATTTTGGAAATTGGGTTACTAGTTGAGGGTGTGAGCCTACTCAAGCAGCAAACATAATCTCTGTTAGTGAAACACAATCAATCCCCAAATTAACCTGTGCTTGACCCTCTGGTAGCTTGGCACAAAGTTAGTCAGGCTTAACTTAGAGGCAATGTGTAAAGTATGCATGCAGCACATTAAACACTAATGAAGTAAAACCACAGCATAAGAAAAATCCCACAGCAATTTTGAAAAATAGAGTAAAATGTAATAAATTATTTCAGATCAAAATGACAAAAATCCAATCAGTATGCAACTGTAAACATTTAAGTGAAAAGAGTGCCTAAAAGTACAACGCGCCAACTGTGGTAATCTGATCACACCGGACTGGGACAAAGTCACAGGTTCAGGAAGACCTCTATGGAGTGCAGGCCAGATACAGGGACCAAGTTAGTCCAGCTGAACAAAGAACCTTAAATCAAGCTTTCAGAGCCTTGATAGGTCCCGTGTTGAATATTCATAGTGCAGCAGCGGTTCTGACAAGCTGCAAGACTGTGATGTGAAGTCATGTGTCAAAGATGCATCACACACCAGGGGTTCCATGGAAGTTGTGAGGTGAGATGCGGAGTCCAAATCGGAGTAGTAAAAAAACTCGAAATAGTACTAGTAATATTGAAAGAAGTATAATGGTTCTCAGACACTTCCGTTTGTGTTGCCTCATTCCCAGACACTTTGATCCTGAATCACAAAAGTAAATTTGCAACTAAAGATTCAATTAAATGTAAATCTACTTCCTCACCAATAAGTAACTTTACGCTTTTTTTAAGTTCACCATTTCACCATCTAAGTTACGCTTAGATGCAGCTCTCCAGGAGGAGCCTCTTAGAATTAGATTTATGAGTGTAAACTTACTACTTACAAATTTAAGCACATAGGCTGGGGTCTCTGCAACAAGAGCATAGATCTCCCTAAGATAAAATATGAGAAAAAGTATTGAAGTTTATCAAACTTAAACAACAATCAATCCATTGAATTAAAAAATATTCTTGTGAAATAGATTTATATCTTTTAAAATAAAAATTAATTGAATAAAATATTACTGCACATTAAATTAATTGTGTATTAAATATTTAATTTACTTTACACATATTTAT
Source organism: Lissotriton vulgaris (assembly GCF_964263255.1). Taxonomy (NCBI): domain Eukaryota; kingdom Metazoa; phylum Chordata; class Amphibia; order Caudata; family Salamandridae; genus Lissotriton; species Lissotriton vulgaris. The sequence continues at coordinate 1,401,214,091 of NC_141696.1, forward strand.
TTCATTGAAAGATGATACCCTTGAGAATACTTTTTTTTTTAAAACATTAAAATGAAAAAAGTGTTAACGCGTAAAAATGTACGAAAAGTTACATGTATTGCCATATTTTAATATAATATAATCATAATAAATTATTTTTGTATCTATTATATTTATTTAAAATTAAACAAAATGCATATGTTTATTTACGAAATTTTAAATAACTATATTTATTTAAACATTATTTCCTGTCTTCATTACCTCAATGAGCAATGAGAGTGTGCTGCTTTGGTAGTCGATACTCTAGCTATGATTTTTTTGTAGAACAATATTTAAAAAGCAATAGCCTGGTAGAATGCCAAACTGTTGAAGGCCATTTGAATGGCATGCATCTTCCAGTGCTGACTGAAGTGTTAGTAGCTTAATATGTGCGCTTTAAACAGTTGATGGCGATGCGCCTTCATTACTTGCCCAGATTCTGTCTGATGCTAAACTATCAATGTGTTGACGAGCTATCATCTTAAAATGGAATGTGTTTTGTCATTCTGTACCCTAGGCACCACAATGACTCACTGAATATTAAATAGAAAGGTAAATGTAGTAGAAAGGTTGGAAATCAAGACTTTCTGGTTGAGGCTGCCATGCCCTCAAGTTGTTTACATCGATGGAAAATTGGCAACCTGTGCTTTTGAAATGTATCCAAAAGCCTTTTTTTTTAAATAATTGCTGTGCAATTAGGTCTCTTTTCTCACTGAGCTCGTCATCATCCACCCCATCAACTGTTTAAAGATGAGAGGAGTTTGTATCACCAGGGGAAAGGTGAGGCACTGTGCCACTTGCTGTGGGTTGGAGGTTGTTGGGACCAATACTTTATCATAAAGCCGAGAGAGATGACAGTTTCATCGGAAGATCTTACTCCTTCTAACCTGTACATCAAAATTTGCTTCACCCCAACATTCGATGAAAAATTAAGCCCCTGCTTCTTATTTATCATAATCAGCCTCATTTTCCTAGTTTTAATGTGTGTTGTGCTTTTGAGCATGTGCTTATTTTAGCCTCTCTCCCTGAACTCTGTATATGTAGTTTAGGCCTTCAGATTAACAACATACTTAACCATTTCCATGCTCATGACAGAGCGGTTCCGTCATGAGCCACTGTGGAAGTGTACTCACGATGGAACCGCTCCGTCTTGGCACCCAACCATGGGGGAAGCACTGGCTCTCCCCCAATGGACAGCCCAACAACTTCCCATAAAGGGGGATGGCAGCGGAAGAGTTTCTGCTGCCACCCCAACCCCCCCATGGAAATCCCATGAGGTCAGCGAGCAAGGCGTACACCAACGTCATCAAGAAGCCCCGGACGCGCTAGAAGTCATTTGCTTCCAGGTGTCTGACAGAGCAGGTAGGTTTCTATGCTCCTGGGGTGGTTTCCTGCATGCACAGAGGCATCGGGGAGAGGAAAGAGTTTTTCCTCTCCCCTGATGTCTCTGTGCAGGGCATTTCTGCTTCATGATCGCGCACAGCATCGTGATCATGAAGCAGAAATGTCCCCACTAGGCACCAGGGATTAATTGTGGAGGGATGGAAGCAGATGCTTGGGGAAGGGTCACTTCCAAAGGGGGTAAATATTTGGCATGCTTTCGGCCCTTTTTGTTGACCTTTCTGCCCCCAGGGGGACAGAAAACCCCACTAGACACCAGGGAATTTATTTTGTATGTAATGGGAGCGACCCCTTGGGCAAGGGTCGCTTCCAAGGGCTCTAAATTTGTTGCATGTTTTATTCTGCCCCACCCTGGGGGCAGATCGGGCTGTTGTTTTGGTCTTTCTAGCCCTGGGGGGGGGCAGAAACCCCACTAGATGCCAGGGATTTTAGTTTATGTGTAATGGAATCAAGGGTCGCTTCCATAGGCTCTAAATATATTGCATGTTTTCCCTGCCCCCCCCCCCCCCCCTCCGGGAGCAGATCGGCCTGTTTTTTAGGCCTCTCTGCCCCCCGGGGGACAGAAAACACCACTAGACACTAAGGATTTTATCTTATATGTAATGGAAGCAACACCTCAGGCAAGGGTCGCTTCCAAGGGGGTGATTTTTTGTGCATGTATTTTCTGACTCTCGGGGGCAGATCGGCCAGTTTCTTACTAGGCACCAGGGATTTTCTTATTTATGTAATGGAAGTGGTCCCTTGGGCAAAAGCCGCTTCCAAGGGGGTAAAATGTTGTTTATGTTGTTTCTGCCCCTCTCCCCCCAAACCCCCCCCCCATTTTGGTGGCCTTTCTTCACCCAGGGGAGTCAGAAAACCCCATCAAGCACCATGTTTTTTTATTACACATGGAAGTGATCCCTTGGGCATGGATCGCTTCCAAGGGGGCAAATTTACTTTATGTTTTTTCTGCCCCCCCTCACCCCCTTGGGGGCAGATTGGCCTGTTTTTCGCCTTTCTGACCCCATGGGAGAGAAAACTCCTCTGGGCACTAGGAATTCTTTTTTATTGTAGATGGAAGCGACCCCTTGGCTAAGAGTCGGTCCAAGGGGGTTAAATTATGTTTATGTAATTTCTGCCCCCCTGGGGATAGATCTGCACCTTTTTGGGGCCATTTTGCCCCTAGGTGGGAGGGGAGAGTCAGAAAACCCTACCAGGGAACTATTTGTTTTGCAAGGGGGCAAATTCCTGTCTGCTCTTTTCGGCCTCTCCTGGGGGACCGATCGGGGTGGCAGAAAATCCCACCCGATCCCTTGGGCAAGATCACCCCCCATTTTTCTCGCCCTATTTGAAGGCCCATCTGGCAGATTGACCATTTGGGTAGTGACATAGCCATGTTATAATGTTAATGGTTTTGTTTCTTGTGAATTGAAATTGTAATGTTTTATTTCTCCTTTTTATTCCAGTTCAAAGCTTTTGCTCTTTACACTGTTGTGGTTTTGTTACTGGTGGTTCTGAAGTGTGTGTAGTTCCATGTGTTTGGTAACTCGGCCAGTTGGACCCTGGACTGGTGGCCTTCTTGTCTAGGTCCTATGCCTTCCCCATGCAAGGAAGCTAAGAACCTGGGTGTTTGGGTTGATCCCAGACTCTCCTATGACAGCCACGTCCAGAAGCTAACAGGAAAGTGCTTTGGTGTACTAAAGACCTTAAATCGCACCCTGGATCTCCTTCCTTTAGAGGCCAGACGCACGATGACTCAAGCTCTGGTTACCTCCCGTATTGATTACGGTAATGTCCTTCTCTTAGGTACTACTGAGAAGAACATTAAAAAACTTCAGGTTCTCCAGAACACGGCGGCACGTTTGGTCCTCAGGCTTCCCAGAAGAGCGGCCTCCAAGCCTACACTAGTTGCTCTTCACTGGCTCCCTATAAAAAAGAGAATCTTGTTTAAAGCGCTCCTTATGTGTTACAGGATTACCTCTCAGGTAGCCCCTGAATATCTGAAGGATCTCGCAATCCCCTATGTGCCCAACAGAGAACTGCGCTCTAAGGGTACCGGGCTTCTGTCTGCCCCCCGGATAAACAAAGCAAGAATGGGAGGGCGCTCCTTTCGTGCACTGGCGGCCAAGAATTGGAACCTTCTTCCTCTGCATATTAGACTGGCTGAGACAGAGACCTTATTTAGGAGACTCTTAAAAACTCACCTTTTCTCCCTTTAGGTCTCTCCCTTTCCCCTGCCTCCCCTCTCCACAGCGCGGGGACACGCCGAGATGGCGTCACCAGGCGCTTTATAAAATCCTATATTATTATTATTATTATTTAAGAGAATTCTTTTGTGCAATTTACTGTAAATGAGTTTCATTTCCCTACATGAATGTGTTTTTTGCAAATGGTGTAATAATATCAGTATTTTTGGCTTCTGTTTTGTGAGTGTCAAAATGTTTTTGCATTTGTGCTCGATGTATATTTTGTTGTCTTGTGAGTAATTGGTTTTGTTTCTTCTTTCTAGTGGGATATTGTTGCTTTTTGCTTTGTCTCTGCAGAGTAGGTGCTGGTGAGTGTACCTATCTTTGACAAGTGAGGCATATTGTTTTTGAGTATATAGATCTTTGTGTTAAAGCCACAATTTGTTTATTACTTATTTTGCACAGTTTTTGTTGCTGTTGACTTGTTTGTCAATTCTCCTTTCTCTGTCAGGACTATGGCTAGCCACAGGATTACTGCTCAGCAGGTTGTTGGTTTGCTTTTTGAGTCTCCCTCTGACTACGGTTCAGAGACTAACTACATCTGAGGCAGAGGAGAGAGTGGAAGATTCTGGCAGGGAGTTTTCTGTCCACGGGGAATCATCAGATGATGAAGCCACACTCAGGGGCCGATTAGGATGGCGGACGGATCGTCACCGCCATGCAGGCGGTGGCGATCCGTCTGCCATCTTTGCCCGTCCGCCACCTATTTCCCCCCGCCATATTACAATGGCAGGGGGGACCGTGGCAGACGGGAAGGCGACCGGCAAGGCGACCGCGGCGGAAAAGGTCTAATATGGTGGCGGTGTCTATCAGACACCGCCAGCCATATTAGGATCGGCTGAGGGAAATGCATACGGTCCTTGCTTTGGGGGCCCGTTGCGGGCCCCCAGGGTGAAGGGGGTGCACATGGGGGGTACCTATGGTACCCCCCTCCGTTTCACAGTACAACATGTCAGGCACCACGCGGGGCCTGTCATGTTGTGCTGTGAAACGTACAACATGCATTTTTGACATTGCAGCGGATGGTGCTTTCAGCACCGTCGGCCGCAATGTTAAAAATGCGGGATGCACCTGCCACTGTGGCGGGTGCATCCTAATTCGGGGCACGGTACCTCTGCCCTTGTGGCGGACGGTCCCTGCCCCAGACAGGATGGGGCGTCCGCCATCCTAATTGACCCATTAGTGCAGATGAAGTGCCTGGCTTTGAGGTGGACATTGATGTGCTGATAGTGCAGCAAGAGGCATCTGGGTTGCAGCCTGCGGTTGCAAAGCCACCTATTGGAAGTGCTGTCCTCCGTGTTACCCCAGGCATAGTGCAAAATGACATTGCCAGACTTTACTGGTGTTCCAGGGTGCACAGTGGATACTGAAAACTTTTTGCCTATACATTTTTTTCAGTTGCTTATGGGTGATGTATTTTTGGCAGAGATTGTTGAGCAGACTAATTTGTATGCTGAACAGTTTTTGAGAAACAGCAGTGCAACCGTAAGCCCCACTGTAGAGCTACCAGGTGGACTCCCACAAATCTGGAAGAGATGAAGAAGTTCTTGTGTTTAACTTTTTGATGCGCTTGCTAAGGAAACCATCAATGTTTTCATATTGGTCTATTAGTCCCTTGATGGCAACGGCTATATTTCCAGCTGTCATGAGTCATGATAGGTATTTGCTTCTACTTCAGATGCTACATTTTGTCAATAATGGTTTAGCATTGCCACGGAATAACCCCAATTGTGAGTGTCTTTTTAAGATTCGGCCTGTCATGGATCACTTTGTAAATCGATTTTCTGAGATCTATGCTCCAAGGAAAGAAATAACAGTGGATGAGTATTTGGTCTTGTTCAAGAGCCGCTTGGTTTTTAGGCAGTAAATTCCTAGCAAGAGGGCATGCTACGGAATTAAGATATATATTCTGTGTGAGAGCAGGAATGGATATGTCGCTAATTTTAGGGTGTACACCTGTAGGGATTCCAGGATTGACCCCCCCGGTTGTCCATCCACTTTTGGAGTGACTGAGAAAATGGTGTGGGTACTTGGTACAGGACTTTTTAACAAAGGTCACCATACATATATGTAGATAACTTCTACAATAGTGTGCAGTTGTTCAGGACAATCCGCTTCAACTGTAAAGGTTTCCCACAAGAACTTGTTTGTCAAAAGCTTGCACGGAGACAGTGCAGGGCGTTGCATAGTGAGGAACTTCTAGCTGTGAAGTTTGCAGACAGGAGAGATGTCTACATGCTGACTACCATCCATGATGAAAGCACTACACCTGTGACTGTTTGGGGTCAGGTTGCTGAAGTGCGCAGACCTGTTTGCATTTTAGACATTAATAGGCACATGGGTGGTGTTGATAGAGTAGATCAGAGGTTGGAACCTTACACTGCTCTTTGTAAGGCTTACATTTGGTATAAGAAATAACCCTGGACGTAGTTGGCGTAGCAGAACTATGCAGAGGTCCACAGAGTTGTAAAATAACTCAGTGGAATAAAGCTCTGCCACCCGCCTCCACCCCCCTATTAACAATTAATTATACATTAATGTCTCTGCAACAAGAGCATAGATCTCCCTAGGATAAAATATGAGAAATCATATTAAAGTTTATTAAACATTCACAACGATCAATCCATTAAATTAAAAAATATTCTTGTGAAATAGATTTATTTATTTTTAATTTAACATTAATTGAATAAAATATTACTGCACATTAAATGAATTGTGTATTAAATATTTAATTTACTTTACACATATTTATTTCTTTGAAAGATTATATCCCTGGAGAATACATTTTGTTTTAAAAACATTAATATGAAAAAAAGTTACTCAAAGTTACATGTATTGCTATATTTTAAAATAATATAATCATAATTAATTAATTTTTGATCTATTATATTTCTTTCAAATTAAACAAAATGCATGTTTATTCATCAAATTCTAAATAATTATATTTATTTAAACATTATTTCCTGACTTCATCACGTCAATGGGAGTGTGCGGCTTTGGTAGTCAATACTCTACCTATGATTTTTTTGTAGAACAATATTTTAAAAGCAAATCCTGAAAGGATGCCAAACCGTTGAAGACCATTTGAATGGCATGCATCTTCCAGTGCTGACTGAAGTGTTTGTTAGTAGCTTAATATGTGCGCTTTAAACAGTTGATATTGATGCGCCTTCATTACTTGCCCAGATTCTGTCTGATCCTAAAATTTGAATGTGGTGATGAGCTATCATCTTAAAATGGAATGTGTTTTGTCATTCTGCACCCTAGGCACCACAATAACTCACTAAATATTCATTAGAAAGGTAAATGTAGTGGAAAGGTTGGAAATCAAGACTTTATTGTTGCGGCTGCCATGCCCTCAAGTTGTTTACGTCGATGGAAAAATTGCCAACCTGTGCTTTTGAAATGTATCCAAAAGACATTTTTTTAAACATAATTGCTGTGCAATTAGGTCTCTTTTCTCACTCTGCTCGTCATCATCCACCCCATAAATTGTTTAAAGATAAGTGGAGTTTGTATCACCAGGGGAAAGGCGAGGAATCATGCCACTTGCTCTGGGTTGGAGGTTGTTGGGACCCATACCTTATCAGAAACCTGAGAGAGATGACTGTTTCATCGGAAGATCTTACTCCTTCTAACCTTGCATCAAAATTTGTTTCACCCCCAAAATTCAATGAGAAATTAAGCCCATGCTTCCTATTTATCATAATCAGCCTCATTTTTCTAGTTTTACTGCTGGTTCTGCTTTTGAGCATGTGTTAATTTTAGCCTCTCTCCCTGAACTCTGTATATGTAGTGTAGGCCTTCGGATTAACAACATGCTTAAGCCCTTCCATGCTCATGACAAAGCGGTTCCGTCATGAGTCATGGTGGGCACGTGCTCATGATGAAGCTGCTCCATCATGGCACCCACCCATGGGGGAAGCGCTAGTGCTCCCCCCATGGGCAACCCAACAACTTCCCACTAAGGGGGATGGCAGAGAAAAGAGTTTCCGCTGCCACCCCGACCCCCCCATGGGAATCCTATGACGTCAGCGCGCACAGCGCACGCTGATGTTATCAAGAAGCCCCAGACGCGCTGGAAGCCATTTGCTTCCAGGTGTCTGACGAAGCAGGTAGGTTTCCTTGCTTCAGGGGGGGTTTCCTGCACACACAGAGGCATTGGGGAGAGGAAAGAGTTTTTCCTCTCCCCTGATCTGCTTCAAGATCGCGCACAACGTCGTGATCATGCAGCAGAAATGCCCCCACTAGTGGTTTCAGTAAAATAATCCAGCAGATATTAATCCTGGTTACCTGTTACACATTTCCTACAAGTCTCACCTGTCTATGCATTTCCATTTCAACAGTAGGCGACACATAGGGATCCCCCTATGCTTATTCCAGTGTGACCACTTCCTATCCCATTTCTTGGGCACCCCGCGCCTTAAAAACCTCAGTCTCTGCCAGCATACACCTATCCATTTCTCTGGACCACAGGGTGACACGTGGTGGGTTTGTTCCCCCCAACCCTTAGCCAGCTCTCTCTTCACCAGCGTGTATTCCAATATCGTGAATTGCTGTTCGACTTCCGTTAGGTCAGTTACCACCCAAATGTTTGATATTCCCAATTGTGGAGTAAATAGTATATTCTTTCCCAAAGCTGTGCACATGTGGTCCGTGGCTCCCTCCCAAAGGGGACGTATTTTGGGGCAAGTCCACAGTGTAGGGTAAAATGTGGCCTTCTGTTCATATCCCTTCACACACCGGTCATCAGGTCTAGTTCCTATTCTCCCCAAAACTGTCCCTGTGATATATGATCGATGGAGTACCCTAAGTTGAATCAGCCGAAATCTCTGAGTGATAGCCGCTGCACGGGGAGACATAAGTGCCGTCTGCCAGTCCTCGTCATCTATAGGGCCAATGTCGTCTTGCCACCGCTCTCTGAGCTTCAGGAAGGTGTCCGGCAGGTTGTTACTCAACTTCTTTCTAAGTTAGAGATATTGCCTTCGAAGTGAGAGACCCTTCGAGCAAGTGGTCTTCAAGAGGTGAGGCTCTGGTATATCGTTGAGAGACAGGAATGCTGCCTGTATTGTGTGTCTGACTTGTATATACCTGTACATTTCTCCTTGTGCCAGATGATTTTGTTTCTGGAGCTCACCAAAGGTTAGTATTGCTCCCTTCATAACCAGATCCCTCACCGCTGATACCCCGATGAGGTCCCATTTATCAAACCCGGGCTGATAGCACAGCATGCCCAGCTTCTGAGTGAACCACAGCGGTGTGGCTTGCGAGAGGACGCCCGTCCATCCCAGCCGAGTGGTAGCTACACGCCAGATCTCCAATGCATGTTTGGTGGGTCCGAAGAACCTCCCCTTGTTTTTCCTGTCAGTGGTGTACAGGGCCCCTAGATATCCGGAATGGTCAGTTTGGTATCTATCAAGGGCATATGCTGGGTCATCTGGGGGATGATACATCCAGTGATTGACGGTCACCAATTGCGCCGCCCAGTAGTAACACTGTAGGTCAGGAAGTGCTATGCCCCTGTCATACCAGCCTTTGGTTAATTTCTGCAGTGCAATTCTAGGGGCCTTTCTATCCCACAGCCGCTTGCGTATCTCCCCCTCAACAGCTCTAAAATACGAGTCGGGGACCCTGTGGGGACAGTTATGTATGCCAATACCTTAGTTTCCACATTAATCAGCGAAATTGGCCTATAGGAGCCACAGTTATCCGTAGGCTTACCCTGCTTATGAATAACTACGATAGTGGCTAGCCGGTGATCTAATGTCTGGTATATGTAGAAGCCATGGGTTAAGTGCTATAGTGGTACGTGCTTGCCGCTCCCACTGTGTATATTCCATCCAGACCGGGGAATGGTCCGAAATCCCTCTGAGCAAGACTTTATATTGGGCGAAATTACCTATTGAGGACAGATGCGTGAGGAAGTAGTCAATATGTGATAAACTACGGTGGACACTAGAAAAATACGTGAATAATTTATCCGTGGGGTGAAGCGCACGGCCCACATCTGCCAACCCCAGCGCCTCAACAAAAGCGGCCGTTAGGCCATAAGACTTCTCTTTAGGCTTTGGTGGGTGGCGATAAACAGTGTCATTTAAGGTCATGTTGTAGTCTTCCCCCATAATCAGTGTGCCCTCCCGGAGTCTCGTCAGCCTACTACCTAGGTCTTCCAGTGCCGCCTTGCCCAGAGTGGGTGGTAAATAGACAGAGAGTATGTTAATATCCTTTCCATCCCATTGGGCCTCCGCCCCCACAAAACGGCCTGTGTCCGCCCATGTCTTTTGAATAATAAGAGGTGTCGTTTTCCTTACAAATATAGTGGTTCCCCTTGAACCCGTGGTGTAGTCTGCATGTACCAGAAGTTTGTATCCCCACCTAGTGAGGGCCTTGGATTTCTGATCAACTAGATGCAAGACCACATCAGGTGAGTGCCTCTTTAGGTATTGTTGCACTATCCCCTTTTAATCTTATCCCCAACCCCATTGACGTTCCAGGACATTATAGAAAGGGTCCGGTCACTATCCTGCCCCATAGCCGTGCATTGCACCCATTCCCCGTATTCGGTTCATCAATATGTTGGAAAAAACAAGAACCTGTCCACTTAGCAATTGCCGTTCAATGTTCAATATGGCTATGTTACGCTTTCGACTCACAGTATCACATTGCGTACCAATAAGCTGCTCTATGAATACTTCACTCGCAAAGATCATTGACCCAACTGTCATACCAATTAAACAGTCAACCTTGAAACACCCCAATCCCCCCTCAACTTCCACCCCCTCCCTGCCCCCCTGTCCGTAGATTTAGAACTACCCACACCCAAAAATGGCAGAGTGACCCCCCCTTCCCGCAAGTACACATCACAATTACTTGTATTGTAGCCATCCACACATTACGGTATCGAGTCCCTTCCAGATCACATCTATGAAACCCAACAGTCCGTACCATTACATTTGGAACCCTTTGTTAGACAGTCTGGCAATGATGGGTATTTCCACCCCTCCCCCACGTCTCCCTACTTGCGCTTTAAGCTGAGCGTGGGCTCTCCAGTCCTATAGCCCATGTCTATTAGTCCTGTTCCTTCAGCTGACTGTCATCCTCCACTGAGCCATTATGAGCCACCTCCACTCGGACACATCTGTGCTGGCCAGGTTTACCAGGTCGATCTCTCCTCCGGCTCCCCACCGTGGTCTAGCCGACCATCCATTCCCAGACAGCCTCTGGAGAGTCAAAGAACCATGACTTGCCATCTGACTCCACTTTTAAATGCGCCGGAAAGAGCATTGCGTACTTGACCCTATCTCTCAATTCCTTCTTCACCGCCTGATAGCTGTGACGTTGAGCCTGAACCTTGGCCATTAAATCAGGAAAAGATGCCACCTCATAGTTGTCTATCTTCAGGGGGGATTGGAGCGTGCTGTCTGCAGGATAATGTCTCTATCCCGGTAGTTAAATACCAGAGCAATAAGGGGCCTCAGGGGTGCTCCGGGTTTTGGTCTACCTGCTGGTACCCTATGGGACCTTTTGATAGAAAAATAGCTGGACAAAGTCTTAGATTTGAGGTGCTTTGTAATGAGGTCTTCCACATATAGGTCCACCGCCGGCCCCTTCGTTCTCTCCGGGACCCCTAAAATTCGAATGTTATTGAGGCGGGCACGGCCTTCGTAATCATCGAGTTGTTGCGAAATTCTCTCCTGTTTCTTCTGCATTTCAAGCATTTGCGTTTGCAGTTCCGATGTATCCAATAATGGCTGCCTTGACATCATGAAGAGTAGGCTCCGGGTCCTGTGTAGGTGCTGCTGTCCCACCGTCCTTCTTCGCTCGCGGTGATTCACCTCTCTCCCCCGCTTTGGACCACGCAAATTTTGCAAGCTGCTTTTGGGCGTTGCCCCTGAGGCCCTTTCCTCCCGTCACCATGACTGTGCACCACCAGATACCACTGGATGAGGGCACAGGAAGGGGTCAAGGTAATGCGTAGTACTTCTGGGACCCCCTCCCTTGTTCCTCTCAGCCCCCCATCGCCAGTTGCTTAGACCTCTTAGCTCGCCGCAGCGGTCGTCAATGTGGCCGATGTGTAGGGCCACACCAATCAATACCAATTCGGAAACGCCTTCTTAGCCGCATCCATGGTCACGCAGAAGGAACTTGTGTCCACTGGCACTTGCCAGTCAATGTTCAGGGGACCACCCTGGCCAATCCCCTTCCATCCAAAACTTCCTGGTCACCAGGAGGCCACACCATGCACTACACCTGCTCTCAGTGGGTGCTCCCAGTCTCTCGCGCACTCATTTCATGATGGCCCAGTCAAATCCTCAGGCCTCAGGCCTCATCCACGTGGTTCACTCCTTGCCAAGTCGTGGCCTCAGCTTCTCTTATGGGCCCAGGGGTCGGCCACAGTCACTCTCTGCCCCTATCTCCCAGTCCGCGGGGCCACAAGTACCACAATGCTGCCAATTTGTGCCCTCCAAAAGAGGAGGGGGAGGAGGGGGGCCAGCCAGTCCTTACAGTCAACAGCAGCCCCCGATCACCTCTGAGTACCCCTGGTGCTGGAAGGGTTGATGTGTTCGCAGGCGGCGTTCCGGCTCCAGAGCCTGGTGCAGGTCACCCCCGCGTATAGGCCCCAAGCCGGTACCTCGATTTCTGGGTCGCGGTCAGACTCACATCGGCTAGGCCCCTCTGAGTTTCCCCTTCCGTGGGCACCCAGATCCAGCCACGGCCATCTCAGGAGGTCTTTCTCCACCTTCACTCCAACGCGCCACAACCTCGCAGGGCCGCTGCACTGTCTATGCCTCCAGGCCGCCAATTATGAGGCAGCGCTCCCCGCTGTCCAGGCCGCGGAGCCAGGGTGCTAGTAGTTGAATGCTCACCAGGGCTCTCCGCCGGGCAGAGCTCCGATCCTCCTCCACCTCACGCTCCCCGTGTCTGCTGTCAATGAGGGAAATACCTTCTCTGTGATTCCGCCACCTATCGGATGCAATCCTCGTCGGTCATCACGCACTCCCCTCGACATCGGGAAACCGCCATTGCTGCCCAGTCTGAGTCACTAGAAGAGCGATATTTTGGAGCACGCACCACACCAAGAGCTGAAAGTTTCCCAGGGGGTCCGGGCACGGGACACTTTTACTTTGAGTCGCTTTCTCTCGATGGATGGCACAGAATGGAGCAGGATATTCGTCCGGAAGGTAGGAGCTCGTTCAGGCAGCGGCAATTCTCGATGGCAGCTAGCCATACCCCCAGGGATTAATTTTTGAGTGATGGAAGCTACCCCTTGGGTAAAGGTCAATTCCAAAGAGGGTAAATATTTGGTATGCTTATCTGCCCGTTTATTTGGCCCAGGGGGGACAGAAAACCCCACTAGACACCAGGGATTTTATTTTGTATGTAATGGAAGCAACCCCTTGGGCAAGCGTCACTTCTAAAATGTTTGCATGCTATGGAATTAGGATGTATGTGCTGTGTGACAGTAGGAATGGATATGTCTCTAATTTCAGGGCGCATTTCTCGCGAGCAATGCGCATGCGCATTACTATCCAAGACGGTGGCGCGAATCACGCAATGCCGAGAGGGAGCCCCGGGGATGCGGCGGACAAGGTAAGTGGTTTTAAATCATTTCTAAAATGTTATTTAAGTATTTAGGGAGGGCGGGAGGGAGGCGGGTGGTGGGCAACTGGCGGGCAACTTCGCTACGCCCGCGGGGTGGGCGTAGTGTTGCCTGCTACGCCTACTTCGCAAATGGCGAAGTAGGCAACACTACGTCCACTCCGTGGGCGTAGCGAAGTGCTACGCCCAGGGTTACTTACGAGCTGTGAGTCAATGGTTCAGTTTCTCATCCTTTCAATTATTAACAGTGCATTTCATTTTTGTGAACGTTCTTGTTAATATAATTGTATATACTGAACCATCACTCTCCCTCATGCCAAATCTAACCAGTATGTGTGTGTGCTTGAGGAATAGATGGTTGTGCAGTAATATTGGTCCTTTTTGTCTTTCACTGCCAAGGTATACAGTCCATCTAAGAAAAACCTACCAACTATAGAAATTCTCGTAAACTAAACACCCATGGGAGTACATGATGATGTCTCTTTTGTGGATCCCAACGAGTTATCTTATCCACAATGTCCTGCAAACATCAAAATGTGACACATTTTCCTTGCATTACTGTGCCAAATTTTTCACGCTTCAGTAAGAAACAACTTTTCCTACCACCCAGTATTTCCCCAAGACTACAGATAAAAATGGTACATCACTTGTGGGTGGGCCAAGTACCCGCAGCAGGGAAGGGCCCAAAACCTATTATGGAGACATCAAAATTGCCCATTTTGAAAGGACCTGTTTGGCAAGGGGGGTCAACTGAGCTTTTGGCCCCGGACTCGGCAGCCATCTTGGGAAACTCACAAAACTCACACATTTCTGAAAACTAGACACCCTGGGGAATCCATGAGGAATGGCTTCTGTGGATCCATTAATGTTTTCCTACCCAGAATCCCCTTCAAACCTAAAATTTTACTGACAAAATCAAATTTTTCTCAAAATTTGGGTGGCAAAGTTGTACGATGAACAGGCTGACACAAATTTCCTACCACCCAGCTTTCCCCCAAAATTTTTTACCTCACTCGTGTGGATGGGTCAAGTACCCGCGACAGGCAAAGGCCCAAAACATATTGTGGAGACTTCAAAATAATCTATCACAAAACTATCTGCTTTTGCAAGGGGGGTCAAATGAGTTTTTGGTCCCGGGCTTGGTGGCCATCTAGCGAAACCTTCCAAACCCACGCATTTCTGAAAACTAGAGATCATGGGGAGTCCAGTGAGGTGTTGCTTGTATGAATCACCCAATGTTTCCCTACCCAGAATCCCCTGCAAATCTCAAATTATGTTGAAAAACAAAATCTCAAATTTCTTACCTGGCTGACACAAATTTCCTACCATCAAGCATTTCCACAGGTTTCCTTATAGAAATGGTACCTCACTTGTGTGGGTAGGCATAGTGCTGCAACAGGTAATGGCCCAAATTATACTGTAGATACGTCAAAATTACCTATCACAAAACTACCTGGGTTTGCAAGGGGGGTCACATGAGTTTTTGGTTCTGGGCTTGGCAGCCTTCTAGGGAAACCTACCAGACCCACACATTTCTGAAAACGAGAGACCCGGGGGACCCTAGAGAGGTATGCATGCATTGATTCCCCAACATTTCCCTACCCAGAATCCCCTGCAAACCTCAAATTCTGCTGGAAAAATCAAATTGATCTCAAATTTCTGTGTGGGAAAGTTATAGGATCACCATGCTGACACAAATTTCCTACCATATAGGGTTCCCTCGGGTCTCCCAATAAAAATGGTACCTCACTTGTGTGGGTAGGCATAGTGGCTGCAACAGGAAATGGCCCAAATCATACTGTGGAGACTTCAAAATTACCTATCACAAAACTACCTGGTTTTGCAGGGGGGTCACATGAGTTTTTGGTCCTGGGCTTGGCAGCCATCTTGGGAAACCTACCAGCCCCACACATTTCTGAAAACTAGAGACCCGGGGGAGTCCAGGGAGGTATGGCTTGTATGAAACCCCCAACGGTTCTCTACCCAGAATCCCCTGCAAACCTCAAATTCTGCTGAAAAAATCTAATTTTTCTCACATTTCTGTGTGATAAAGTTGTAGGATCACTGGCTGACACACATTTCCTACCACCTAGCATTTCCCCAGGTCTTCTGATAAAAATGGTTTCTCACTTGTGTGGGTAGACAAGTGACTACAACAGGAAATGGCCCAACTCGTACTGTGGAGACTTTAAAATTACCTATCACAAAACTACTCGTACTTTGCAAAACTAGGGTCAGTTTTCACTGTAAAAAATCGGGTGTGTCCACGTTGCGTTTTGGGCCGTTTTCTGTCATGGGCACTAGGCCTACCCACACAAGTGAGGTACCAATTCTCTCGGAAGACCTTCGGGAATGTGAGATGGGTGGAATTTTGTGGAGACACACAGATTCCAGAACTTCCCACCAAAGAAATGTGAGGAAAATGGTTTTTTTACAGGGTTTGAGATTTGCAAGGGATTCTGGGTAACAGAACCTAGTAAGAGTCAGACAAGCCACCCAATCTTGGATTCTCCTGGGTGTCTAGTTTTGAAAAATATATAGGTTTGCTAGGTTTCCCTAGGTGCAGGCAGAGCTAGGGTTAAAAAAAATCTGCTAGTCACTTTGCCAAAAAAAGGTCCGTTTTCACTGTAGAAATGTTTTTGTGTCCATGTTGCATTTTGGACCCTTTCCTGTCGCGGGCACTAGGCCTACCCACACAAGTGAGGTACCATTTTTATCGGAAGACTTTGAGGAATTGAGGGTGGGTGGAATGTTGTGGATCCACGCAGATTCCAGACTTTGCACCTCAGAAATGTAAGGAATATTCTTTTTTTTTACAAAGTTTGAGGTTTGCAAGGAATTCTGGGTAAAAGAACCTGGTGAGAGACCGACAAGTCACCCCATCCTGGATTCCCCTGGGTGTCTAATTTTCAAAAATGTTTAGGTTTGCTAGGTTTCCCTAGGTGCCGGCAGAGCTAGGATTCACAATCTACAGCTATGCACTTTGCCAAAAAAGGGTCAGTTTTCACTGTAAAAATGTGGTGTGCCCACGTTGCATTTTGGGTGGTTTCCTGTCACGGGCACTAGGCCTACCCACACAAGTAAGGTACCATTTTTCTTGAAAGACTTTGAGGAATGCAGGGTGGGTGGAATTTTGTGGATCCATGCAGATTCTAGAACTTTCCACCACAGAAAGGTGAGGGAAATGTTTTTTTTTTAATTAAGTTTGAGGTTCGCAAGGGATTCTGGGTAAGAGAACCTGATGGGTGCCAGAAAAGTCGCCCCATCCTGGATTCCCCTGGGTGTCTAGTTTTGACAAATATATAGGTTTGCTAGGTTTCCTTAGGTGCTCGCAGAGCTACGGTTCAAAATCTACAGCAAGGCACTTTGTGAAAAAATGGTCAATATTCAGTGTAAAAATGTGGTGTGCCCACGTTGCGTTTTAGGCCTTTTTTTGACACGCGCACAAGGCCTACCCACACAAGTGAGGAACCATTTTTCTCTGAAGACTATGGGGAATGGGAGTGGGTGGAATTTTGTGGATCCACACAAATTCCAGAACTTTACACCACTGAAATGTGAGAAAAGTGTGTTTTTTTACAAAGTTTGAGGTTTGCAAGGGATTCTAGGTAACAGAGCCTGGTGCGAGCCAGACAAGTCACCCCATCCTGGATTCCCCTGGGTATCTACTTTTCAAAAATGATTAGGATTGCTAGGTTTCCCTAGATGCCGGCAGAGATAGTGTTCAAAATCTACAGCTAGGCACATTGCAAAAAAAGGGCAAGTTTTCTCTGTAAAAATGTGGTATGTCCAAGTTGCGTTTTGAGCCGTGTCCTGTTGCGGGCACTGGGCCTACCAACACAAGTGAGGTACCATTTGTATTGGGAGACTTAGGAGAAAACAGAATAGTAGAACAAGTGTTTTTACCTATTGACTTTCTTTGCATTTCTGCCTTCCAAATGTAGGGCAATGTGTAAAAAAGAAGTCACTTTGAAAAATGTCCTATAACTCAGATGCTAGTATGGGTGCCCACAATTTCGGAGATGTGCAAGTAGCTAATGTTTCTAAACTCTATACTGTGTTCCCATTTCAGAAATACATAGGTGTCTTTCATATCAATTTTTCATTATTTATATTTTCCCAAATGAATAGCTGTATACCCGGTACACAATAAAAAACTTTTGCAAGACTCTACTCGCTTATTGGCTCTGGGTTGCTCAGGTTCTTGGTAAACATACAAGTCCTATATATCCCCACAACCAGATGGGTCCATCAAATGTAATGGTATCCTGCTTTAAAAAATCTGTCATACTTGTAAGAAGTTACAGGTGACAACATTGGCACAAATGTTTTTTTCAACTCATTTTTAATTTTTCCTATTTCCACTGTTAGTTTCTATAAGAAAACGTTGAAGGATCTACACAAATGACCTCTTGCTCAATTTAAAATGTTGTGCACTTTTCAGAACTGTATAGCTTTTCAGGATCCATTGTTGCTTTCATACTCATTTTTACCATTAACTGGAAGGAGGTTGAAAGGACGAAAATAGCAAAAATAGGCTATGTCCCAGTAAAATGTCAACACTCTGTAATCAATTTTGGTTTTCTGACAAAAGTCTCTCAGTCCCTGAAAGCTGGGAAAATGGGTATTTCAGCACCACAAACCCTTTGTTTATACCATTTGGGGAGAAAAACTGACGATTTCATCTACAGCACTGTAATCCTATTTTTCAAAACAAACAAAAAATCAGCTGTATTTTGGCTAATTTCTCGGTCCCCTCCAGGGGAATCAACAAACCCTGGGTACTTTTTAACCCCTTTGCTGCAGCGGCAATTCCGCCACAGCGCTAGGGGGGGGGGGGCAGAGTGGCGCTCGCATGCTCGTGACGGAGCCACTCCGTCACGAGCCGCGGTTGAGATGTGCTCATGACGGAGCGGTTCTGTAATGGCCCCGCCCGCTCAATGAAACGTCCAGCGCAGGCGCGGAATTCGCACTGCGCAGGCGCGCCAAGCAGGCCATGACGGAACCGCTCCGTCATGAGCACAGCTCAACAGAGGCTCATGACGGAGCAGCTCCGTCATGAGCATGGAAGGTGTTAAATCCCCATGATGTACGAAGAAAAGGATGCAAATTTGCCGTGGATATCTTATGTGGTCAAAAAGTTACAGGGGCCAAAGCGCGAACTACCCCAAATAGCCAAAAAAGGCTTAGCACGGAGGGAGGCCTAGAAGCGAAGGGGTACATTCCCTGTCAATCACTTGAAGATTATTCTGTGTGTGCAGTTGTCCACGTTGCATGCATGGATCCCTGATACCACCAGCACATACTTTGGAGTAGCTCGCTACCACTCCCTGAAAGGAGGAATATAGCGTATGGAGCCTCATTCAAAACATATAAACTATCCTGTCCACAACCTTTTCATGATGGGCATCTGGTTCATCTGTGTTCTGCCACAAGGGATGATCCAGGGACAGAAGGATGTTTTGCTATCAGTTATTGGCTTATGGTTGTTTGCTTTCAACTTTATTTGAACCTAAATGTAACTCTCTGGTTCTGCCTTAAAGCTAAAGGCTATTAGACCCTCATAACAGTGATTGTGTGAACCAAATGAAGCTTACGTATGCAAAACTGTGGGTAGATCCTGATTCGGAAAATTACCATCAGTGGATAGTCATTCCTGTAGCTGAATCTTGGGACTGGAACATCTGCAAGTAGTGTGGCTATTCCACTGTCATATGTTCAGCATTGAATATTGAAACATGGGTTCCAAGTAAAAGATACAATGAGGGCAGTAGGAAGGTAATAAATACGGTCAAAGTCATAAATGTCCGTATAGTATTTATAAACCTTAACAATGATTCTTCACACCCAATTTGCAAGTTCACAAAGAGGCCCTAATTACGAATCTGGCATTCGAGGACCTCCAGACTCATGGGGGCGCGGCGGTGGTGGTCCAAACTCACTATTCGGACTTCGGCAGTTTGATTGCCATTGCAGGGCCACAGCTGCCAGAGAACCACTGTTCCCTGGTGGTCTTGCAGCAGTCTAAGGGCCGCAATATGCTTGGTGGTGCCCTGAGGCACTGCCAAGCATATTATGACTTTCCTCATCTCCTTCCTCCATGAAAAGGCTGGTGGTGGGGAAAGCAAGTGGCACTACAGGGCCGCTCCTCTGCCCCTGTGCACAGGGTGCATGAAGGGGGGCACATGTTGTGGCATCGCCGTGGGACCACCATGACACCTGCCTGCCGGACTACAAAAAACGTGTAATCTGGTGGGCGGGTGGTAGCAACTCTTGGCAGTGCAGGGGCGCCACGGTGGAGAGCCACCCTCCCTCGCAACACCAAAAGTCGTATTCGGCTCCCTAGATTTTAATTTAAATCCTGCTGGATCAAGCAGCCAGCCTCCATTTACCAACACCACCTCCCACCGGGAAACATCCTTTACAACGAAACTTTTACAACGCAGTGCTATTACAACGCAGGTTTTACAACGAAAACCATTACAACGCATTGCACTGGGGAGTGCTCTAGGATAGGGAATAGATTTAATTTACTATCCAACACCTTCCCTAGTGTCCACGCGGCCTGTAGTTGGAATAGTAAATTAAACTATTCACTATCCAGCACCCCAAAGGGCTAAGCGTTGTAAAGGTTTGCGTTGTAAAACTGGCGTTGTAACAGCATGCGTGGTAAAAGCATGCGTTGTAACGTCATACATCCCCTCCCACCTTCCAGCAGCAAATTTTAGTGGGTGGTAGAGACACATATATCATCTAATTAGATGATGAAATCTCTGTCTCTGTCACTGTCAGTGACTTGCCATGAAATGATTGAAAGCCAGTATTCGGAACACAACTTTTACATGGCCTTGAGAAGTACAAGGATGGCAGTGGGTGGTGGTGGGTTCACCATCTGTGGGATGCTGATAGACCCTAATAGGTCCCTGGGCCTCAGGAAATTTCCAGGCATTTGCATCAAGCCTGTTGAACATAGGTGGTAGGCCAGGAGTGAGCCTTGGACTTCTCTGAGTTGAAAGAAAGGAGAGGTGGCTCCCTTACAGCAAGACACAGTGGTAACCCACTGGAATACCTCCCCTAGGCTGTTCAACCAACCTCCTCGTAGGAGGGGACTCACCATATGATGGCAATATATGTGTTTCATTTTGTAATGATCATATATTTTGATTAATAGGTTAGGGCCATATGTATCATAGTTCCGTTTTGCGATTCCTAAATAGCGATTTTTAAGGAATCGCTATTTAGGAATCGCAAAATGGTATGTATGAAGAAAATCGCTTTTTTTAAGCGATTCCTTAAGCTTCCTTAATTGCGAATTCGCATTTTGCGAATTCATAATTAAGGAATAATTCCCAATGCATTCCTATGGGCCAGGAGGCCCATAGGAATGATTTCCAAATAATTCTCAAATTGCGAATTCGCAATTTGCTAATCGCAATTTGAGAATTATTGCAAGGGTGCAGGGGTGTCTCAAGGACACCCTGCTGCACCCCTGTAAATTACATGTGTGTGCATATGGCACACATACATTCCCAATGGGCATGTATGTGCGTCATATGCCACCCTCACAAATGCACAATTTTGCATATTTACAAGAAATCGCAAATTACCACCAACTACAAGTTGGTGGTAATTTGCGATTTCTAAACCTGAAATTGCAATTCTTAAAAGCTTCATACATAGCATTTAAGGAATCGCAAAATTGTGATTCCTTAAATGCTATGACAAATTAAGGAATCGCAAGTATTTGCGATTCCTTAAGCTGCGATTGTTTCATACATATCAAATCATGTAAAATAGCCTTTTGCGATTCGCAAAGGCCGAAATTCGGCGATTTTCGGCCTGTGTGATTCACACAAGGCTTGATACATATAGCCCTTAGTGATGTCTCCTGGATACTGCTGTGTTCTGCTTTACAAACTACATATTTATATGTTCTACAAGTGATCATTTTCTGCCTGGGTTACTTCGAATTAGAGAATTGGGAACTCGTCCATTTTGGGAGTTTGAGAACTTTGATTAGTCAACCCAAATTTAATTAATGACCTTAGTGGCTAATAGGCCGGAAAAAGTGTTCAGATTGGGTAGCTATAGAAGTCTCAACATCTTCAATTTATCTTGGAATTTGTCCACCTCGAAATCTATTTTCCAGGTCGAGAAAAGATAATAAAAGTTTAACTGAATTTGCTACTTACCACTTACTGTAAATTGGAAATTTACATTTACATTTCTGATATATTGTTAGGAACGCTCGTGTAAATTTGCAATTCTGAAAGATTTATGGGCACATAAAGTGGTACTTTGTTGAAAAAGTGCAACCCTATGAAATATAAAGTTATTGCTTTATATGTGACCCATCCCATTGCATCATGGCAGATGTCTTATTTCTGTCTCTTTGCTCATGTTGCTAATAACTATAATGCCCAATGTAATTTATGCCCTAATTTTGTTTAATTACAGTTAATCCTTTAGTTTTAATCCACACTTTGTTTTCTGAAGACGTACTGTGTTCCTTGACGCAAACCAATACAATATCTAATAACTTCAGAAAGTTTGAAAACATATTGCCAAGTATTTAATTGCAGGCTTTTGAAAATTATACTTCAGCTTGTTTATTATCATAATAATATTTGTCAAAAAAATGATCATTTATTCACCCTGACATTGTGGTATTGTTTTTGATCAGTGGCTTTTATTATGTATCAATATAGGCACAACGACCCCTTCTAAAATCATACAGTAGAATTATCTCAATAAATTGAAATGCAGTATTCCTGAAGCAAACGCTGAGGGAAGACTTAACAAAGTCGTCTGTATAAAGCTAAGGGGAACCCATTGGTCGTACCTCTATGGGAGGCACTGAGTAGTAACGCTCAGTTAGGATTCCTAACTTTACTACTCCTAAATGGAGAAAAATCCTAACTTTGCGACTTAGGATATTCACAAAAGGCATTTAGGAGTTGTAAAGTTAGGATTCCTAAAATGAGAACACTCCTAACTTTACTACTCTTAAATGCCTTTTGTGAATTCCAAAAGTGGTAAAGTTAGGATTTTGTCTCAGATTACTTTTGTGAATCTGCCCCTTAGTTTTTTTTTAAGTTGTAATCCCGATGGATTGTGATTTATTAAATATATTATGTATTTTGGAATGCACACAGGGGCAAGAGATGCAGGGTATCACTAGCCTGCCCCCTGATATTATTTTTATTTTTGAACTTCAAAGCAGGGGACTAAATCCCCGAGTCCAGTAATGACTGCCAGTAGCATTTGTCTTAATGTTTATGGCAGCCAATGAGAGTGCTCACTTCTGTTGGAACATGTCTCCAATGAGGCACCCAGCTGATCCTCTCACTCACCAAGGACCTGCCACTGCCAAAACCAACCTCCACGCAGGAATGAAGGCCGTCGCGGATTGGATGAGGAACAGCCACCTAAAGCTAAACTCAGACAAGACGGAGGGCCTCTAACTCGGCTCCACCCCCATTGCCTGGGATGACTCTTGGTGGCCGACCGGTCCGGGAACCTCACCGACACCCACCAACCACGCACGCAGCCTGGGGGTCATCCTGGACTAAGCGCTCTCAATTACCCATCAAGTCAACGCCGTATCCTCCTCCTGCTTTAACACCCTCCGCATGCTTCGCAGGATCTACAGATGGATCCCCACCGGAACCAGAAGGACGGTCAGCCAGGCCCTCGTCAGCAGCAGATTAGACTTCGGCAATGCCCTCTACGCAGGAACCATGGCCAAACTCCAGAAAAGACTACAACGCATATAGAACACCACCGCACGCCTCATCCTCGACGTCTCCTGCCACAGCCACATCACAGACCACCTGAGAATCCTGCACTGGCTCCCAGTCAACAAGAGGATCACCTTCAAGCTCCTCACCCACTCTCACAAAGCACTCCATAATGTCAGCCCAACATACCTCAACAAACGACTCACCTTCTACTCCCCGAACCGCCAGCTTCGCTTCGCTGACCTCGCTCTCACCACCGTCTGACGCATCCACAGGACGACCACCGGCAGCAGATCATTCTCCTACCTCGCTGCCAAGACATGGAACAAACTCCCCACCCAACTGCGCCAGACCGAGGACCTGCTGACCTTCAGGAGTCGTCTCAAGACCTGGCTGTTCGAGCTGTAACTCTCCTCCCCCTTCCCCAGTGCCTTGAGACCCTCACGGCTGATTAGTGCGCTATACAAATTATTGATTGATTGATTGATGAGAGCGAATTGGCTCACGGCAAAAAAATCTCAAAGGGCCAATCAGAGTGCTTTGCTTTTTTTAAGTGGGTTTGAGGGACTCTTGTGAGAGTCCCTTGAATCCAACCATTTAGATAATATTTTTGTCCCTTAAAATCTTAAAATTCATTGACTGAATGTACACCAAATCACAAATGGCACACTTTCTGCTTCAAGATCTAGC
Source organism: Lissotriton vulgaris (assembly GCF_964263255.1). Taxonomy (NCBI): domain Eukaryota; kingdom Metazoa; phylum Chordata; class Amphibia; order Caudata; family Salamandridae; genus Lissotriton; species Lissotriton vulgaris. The sequence continues at coordinate 1,401,237,765 of NC_141696.1, forward strand.
TTCCTGTCAAATTTGGTGTAATTCGGTTCAGCAGTTTTTTGTGATATTTCTTTCCTGAAAAGTCTATGAAAAATAAATGGGGATTTTGTGTTCTGAGACCTTTTTTCCAGCCCCTGATTGACGGATCACCCCAAAACTTTTCATCAAAGCCCCTTCCTACATTAAATGACCAACTCCTTTGGAAGGAATCAAGACCTCTGAATTTGAAAAATATTTGTTTCTTATCTGGGCTGTTATGGTTGCCAGACCGGTAACAAGGCACTGAGCTGCCTCCTGAATGTGATCTCTGAAGAGCACACACAGTGCGCCCTCTAACCTGAAAGGGGCTCTCTTCAGCACCTGCAGCCCACTGTATGCCATACTGGTGGGTTTCCATCAACCTGACTAGCTGCTGCCACCAAATGACTTTGCAGCTGGGATTCGCAGGGGCAGGAGAGGGGGCTTAGTACTCTCCACAATAAGTTAAATAAAATGCTACAGTCAGTGCCCTGCACACGCCTGCTCTGTATGTCTGAAGGTCACAACAATTACTTTGGATTGGTGCGTCTGAGAGGCAGGACTGCCTCACTATGCAATGAATTTAAGAGAAGAGGTAGAAGGAGGCGGTAATATAGGAGAAGCTTAAAGCTGTTTATTTGCATATGCTTTTTCCAGGCCTGACTCCTTCCTTCTCAAAGATGGATTCAGAGTAGCCTGCTCCCATCAGCCGAAAAGGGAAAGGCAGCGCAAAGAAACTTTTATTTTTTACCTTGTTAGATTACGAAAGTCTACACTACTATCAACTGGTGTGGGACTGAATGGAGGAATATGTTTATCTAAGTGTGGCTCACTGGTTAGAGGAGGCATACCCTGAAGCTGAGGTCAGACCCGGGACCAGGGTTCGATTCCCGACGCGGCAGGGTCCTGAACCCAATTGTCCATGGCCTCGATAATTCTCGCTTCGGTGCCCACTCTAAGCATGAGTTCACACTATGCAGCTCTGGGCAACAAGCTTGCTTAATCTCCACAACGGCACCCGCGGCGGGATGCCTGGCTTTCACCTTGGGGATGCCCAGCACGGGTGATCTCCCAGGGAAAAACCAGGACGGGTTCCCAAGGCAAGCGCCGAGATGCCCAAGGGTAAAAATCGAGCGCTATATAAGAACACACATACATACATACATACATCGCTGAAGAGTGTTATTTATTTATTTAATTTATTGAGCGCGACAGCTACCCATAAGGGTTTCCCGGCTCAAAACTCCAGCCAGAGAAGTTTATTGGTCAAAAAGCCAGGTTTTCACGGCTCTGAATAAGCGCGAGTGGCAGTTCTCCATCCGAATGTCCAAGGGAAGTGAGTTCCACAATCTGGGTCCCAGGTTTGCAAAAGAGCCTCCGCCCATTCTAGAGTCTAAACTTGGGTACACTGAAGAGATGATGCGATGAGGAGCGGAGTGAACGAGCAGGGGTATAGGGAGTAACAAGGGCCTGAAGGTATAGGGGAGCTACCCCAGTTTTGATCTTGTGGATAAAGCTCAAAGCCTTGAACTTTACACGATTTTCGAAACGGAGCCAATGAAGCACCCTCAGGCGTTCTGTGATGTGGTCACGTTTCCGGCAGCCACAAAGAAGCCATGCAGCAGCGTTTTGGACCAGTTGAAGGCGGCGTGTGACGGCCTTGGTGGACCCCAGGTAGAGCACGTTGCCGTAGTCCAACCTCGAGGTCACCAAGGCACTCACAACGGATCTCTGGGTGTTGGAGGGAAGTATACAAAAGATTTTACGTAGCCACCGCAGAATGGTAAAGCAGGTGGCTGCTACTTTATTTGCTTGATCATTCATGGATAGTCCCCTATCAATAATTACTCCAAGGTTCCGCACTTGTTCTGACGGGATTGGTAAGGTGCCCATAGCAGATGGCCAATGTCTCGGGCTCCAAAGGTCAGGTTTATTCCCGAGAACCAACACCTCGGTCTTCCCACCATTTAGTTTAAGCAGGTTGCGATTCATCCAGCCAGATATTTAGTTGAGGCCTGCTTGCAGAGGGGAGGGACGGGTGGAGTCAACTTGAGATAATGAAAAAACAATTTGGGAGTCATCTGCATAAGTAAGCAAATTAAGTCCAGAACGTTGTGCAACATAAGCCAAGGGAGTAACGTAAAGATTAAAAAGAAGGGGACTATGGATTGATCCCTGAGGCACACCATACGGGGAGGGGTAGCTTTTAGAAGTGGATGAGTGCGAGAAAATGTGGAAGGTACGATCAGACAGGAAGGACTTCAGCCCGTCCAGGGCTTTACCGCCAATGCCAATGGCAGCCAGAGACCTGAGGAGGAGGATGCGCAATACAGTGTCAAAGGCTGCACTGAGGTCAAGTAAAATCAGTGCAACCGTTTCACCACGATCTATTTATTCTAGTTGTCATTTGCTTAAGTTATTAACTGGAATTGTTGATAATGTACAGAATTATTAGCTATTAAGTCAGTAACAATTATTGTTATTTTTTTTTTAAACCGTTTTTATTGCAGAACCAAATGTACAGTACATCAATCAGGATGAGTTCCGTTATCGCGGATTCCTCGCCCTCTTAGTCTTGCATTCGTGCAGTATACACAGCCTTTCAGCCCACATCCCGGAGGCCGGGCGGCGACATTCAACCACATGGTACATCCTTACATTTTCCGACAGTTGTGGTCGTCGTGTGAGGAAATCCGCGGTCTGCTTTTAAAGTTTTCTCCCCGCTCCCCTCAATCTCTCTAGAAATTTGCATCTCTTTTCCATTAACTGTGAACTGGCAGTCCCTCCCTCCGCCCTCCCCCCCAAGTGTCTCCACCTATGCCTAGCACTGAGAAATATGTCTGTGTGGTGGTTGACAGGAGAGCCTTACTGTTTACGGAGTGTGTGTGACTGGCGAGGGTACCGGTGCCATGGCTGTCCCAGTTGTGTCGTCAGGTTCCTCCCCCTCTTCTTCCTCTACTGAACTATCTCGCAGTGCTTGCACTAAGATCTCCCACTCCATCGCTGCTTCCTGGGCCCTCTCATCTGATCTGCGGCGGGCCAGTTGGTACCTAATCGTGCTCTCGCTTGCCGCCCATTTCAGAAATTCGTTCAGCCATCTCCGGTGTGTTGGCCCTGTTTTCGACTTCCACCCCTTAGTCACCTCCCTCTTGGCTAAGAGTAGGCCCATGTCAATGAATTTGCTTGATATCTTATTCTTGGACATGTGTGGGAACCAATGCAGTATACTGACGGCCTTATCGTACTGTAAGTCCCTGTCTGCCACTTCATTTAATGTGTCGCCTATTTCCCTCCAATAATCCTGCAGTTGAGGGCAGTCCCTCAGCATGTGAACTAGATCAGCTCCTATCCTATTGCATCTGGGGCATGCTGCCTCCTCAACTCCAAAATATTTTCCTATCTTGCTCGGGGTAAGGTAGGCCCTATGGAGTACAGAAAAGTGGATCAATTGGAAGCGTGCATTTCTCGTGCTCTTTCTAGCTCTCTGCACTAGCTGGGACCACGTGGTGTCTGGGATTTCCGTCTGCAGGTCCAATTCCCACTTGGCCTTCAGTACAGCCAGAGGCTGAAGGGTCTCATTCAACATTCGTAAGTATAGGCACGTCACCGCTTTGAAGGTGCCTGCCGACATCATTGTGTACTGGCAAGCCAGTGTTATCGTTGGTTCGATCAGTCCTTCCCCCCAATGTGCCTGAATGGCCCGCACCACCGCAGCGTGCAGTAAGTAGTCAACCCTCGGGATATCGTAGCGCTCTTGCAGCGTCTGATATGGGGTCAATACTCCATCATCGTATAAATCCCCCACCATCTGCAATCCTGCCTCCTCCCATAACTGCAGGCACGACCAATCTCCACCGTGCGGGAGCGCCGTCACCATGCGTAGTGGGATTTCGGGTGCATATGGGTGTCTGACTCCCGCTCGTCTTTGTGAGCGGTTCCAGCATAATCGGAACGACCGTTCCTCCTGGGACAGGTCCCTGAGTACTAATCTTTGCTGTAGGGCAATATAAGCCAACACATGGCGGGGGGTGCCGTTGTCCCTCTCCTGCTCCGGGCCGCGGTATGCCCTCGCTATTTCTTCCGTAAAGGTCTGCAGTTGGGCCGCCAGGTAGTAGTGCTCAAAGTCTGGGACCGCTAGGCCACCCTCATCTTTTGGGCGGGTCAGCGTCGCTAACGCTATCCTGCGTCTGCCCGTGCCCCACAGGAAGGATTTGATCATCGACCTCAGCTGCCGAAAAATCGCCCCAGGCACCCAAAAGGGGAGTGTCCTGAAATAGTACAGCAGTCGGGGCAAGGCTACCATCTTCAGAAGAGATATACGAGCCGTCACTGACAGCAGCAGGGTGGCCCAGAAGGACATACTGCTCCGAAGGGCACAGATACAGCGTCCTATGTTGCCTTCGAGCATGTCCGCGGCCTCATGGTATACATGCACTCCCAGGTAATCCAGGCAACTAGGCTACCATCTAAGCAGGGGGCGGGTGGGGGGGCTGCTCCTCTCCCTGTTGCATGGGGAACAGACAGGTTTTGGACCTATTAACTCTTAGGCCGGATAGCTCGCCGAAGCATGCAAGAAGTCTTTCCGCGCCATCCACGGCTCCCTCGACATCCTCCAGAAAAAGGAGGAGGTCATCTGCGTACAGCGAAATAAAGTGGTGGTTCCCTCTGAATTCTAGTCCCTTGTAGCAGTTACCCATTCTAGCCATCGCCGCGAGAGGCTCCACTGCCAGCGCAAACAGCAGGGGTGAAAGTGCACATCCCTGTCTGGTGCCGCGGCACACCTCATACTGGTGTGACACCAGAGTGCCCACTCTTACCCGTGCTCTCGCCGACGAGTACAATACTTTTGTCCAGTTTATGTAACCTTCACCTAGGCCAAAGCACCGCATTACTCTATATAAGTACTCCCACTCTAAGCTGTCAAAGGCCTTCTCTATGTCGACAGACAACGCGATGGGTGCCCTTGCTTCCAGTGGTGGATCATGCACCAGTCTGATCAGCCGTCGGATATTGTGAGTAGTGTTACGGGTGGGTATGAACCCGGACTGATCCTTATGGACCAGTTCTTGCATGTGATTTAACAGCCTGCATGTCAATACTGTGCTCAGAATCTTATAATCCGTTGTTAGCATGGACAACGGTCGGTAGGATGCCGGATCAGTGCTCTCCCTACGTGGTTTCAGTAAAGGGACCATTATGGCCTCTCTCATAGACCGAGGGAGCCGTCCCCTGTCCTTGGCTTCATTGTATACTGTCTGAAGCCTTGGGGCCAATTGCTCCAGATATCGCCTGTAAAACTCTATGGGCAGTCCGTCCAAACCTGGAGTTTTATTGCGAGCCATCCGCTTCACTGCTCCCCTGATTTCTGCTAACTCTATTTGGCCACCCAAGGCATCCGCCTGTGCTTGTTCCAGCTGTGGTAATTGCAGCTCACCCAGAAATGCTTCTGTTTCCTCTCCCTGGTCCCCTAATGCACTCTTATACAGTCCCGCGTAGTACGACCTAAAGCCGTCTAGTATGTCCGGTTGCGTGCTACACGTACGACCCTCCTCCCCCGTTATGGCCAAGATCGGGTGGCTGTTTCTAGCGAGGTTCGCTAACCAAGCCAGTAGTGTCCCTGCCTTATCTCCTTCGGCATGTGATTTCGTTAGGTAGGTCTTGTAATCAAAGCTGCGGAGGCTCTCCACCTCCACTGCCACTGCCTCCCGTGCCTCGCAGACCCTCTCTTGGAGCTCCAGCCGGTTGGGGCGTGCTAGTTTGGCCTCCCTCAGCGTACGCTCAGCTCTATCCAAGTCATCCAGCAAAGTCTTGCGCACCCCCGCATATTTTCCTATGCAGTGACCCCTCACCACAATTTTGAAGGCATCCCACTCCACTGCCCTGGTGGCCATGGAACCTTCATTCTCTGCAAAGTAGTGGGTGATCGTCCCTTCTAGCGCCTCTCGGAACGGTGGGTCATCTAACGTATCCGGTCTCAGCCGCCACGTCGGGATCCGTGATATTTCGTTCATCCAGTCTAGTGTTAAGAGTAGAGGATTATGGTCAGATATTGTGCGCGCCAGGTACTCAGTCCGGGCCACCGCAGGAAGCACTAACTGGGAGCACAGGAAGGTGTCAAGGCGGACATGGAGGTCATGAAGGCTGGAGTAGAACGAGTAGTCCCGCTCCGCTGGGTGCTGTGTGCACCAGGCGTCAGCCAGTTCCCATTTTCCCTGCCAGTCTGATCTGCATTTCGCTAGTCTGTGCATCTGGATGTATGTAATGGTGGGTGCGATCTATCTAGTGCAGTGTCTGCCACAGAGTTGAAGTCTCCCCCTATCAATACAGGCCCTGTGAGGTAACTAGCCAGTTCCCCGGAGAGCTTTGCAAAGTAGACCGCTTTGTCTATATTAGGTGCGTAGATGTTACTGAGAACTATGTGTCGGCCCCTGAGTTTGCCCTCCACTGCCACAAATCTCCCTTCAGGGTCCACTATGTGTCTGGTTATCTGAAAAGGAGTACACGCTCTTATCCAGATCAGCACCCCTCTAGTAAAGGCGGAGTACGTGGTGTTGAACAGGTGGCCCTTTCATCTACGCTGCAGCGCTATGCCCTCCTTCTTTGTCAAGTGAGTTTCCTGCAGAAACGCAATATGTACCCCTCTGCGAACCAGATAGGCATGGACCTTATGTCTCCTTGCCATGGTATGAAGCCCCCTCACATTCCAAGTCACACATTTTATTGATCCTGCATTAGCCATTGTCCCACAATGTTCGGTACAGTGCAATGATGATTTGTCTCCAGGCGCTTGTGGAGACACTATGCCCACCCCCCCCCCCCAGAACTTTCCCTTCCCCCCTCCCCGTACTTCGCCTTGAGCCACCCCAACTTCTCTAGGCCCCCCCCAGACCAGGACCTAACTTCACAAAAGCTGCTCCCATCCAAACTGTATTCGAGCAAACGTGCTCTCAAACACTCTTATTCCGCAGTCTGCACTACGGAGGCCTTATGGACCCTATGGAACGTGATCTAGCTTCAAGAACTTCAATCCCAGTCCCATCCCCCCGCCCCACAATGCACCATACAACTCACGATAATCGAGTCTAACAGCTGCCTGCTCAGGTGTCCGTGGTGGCTAGTCTCAGCAGCCGCCACTCAGTAAGAGTTCCATGTCCGGCGCTCATCCCTCGACTATTTCCTCCGACATCTGCGGCGTGATCACCGGTCCTTTCGTGCTGCCAAATTCCGACAGTTCCGTCTCTGAGCCCGTCACTTGCCCCTCCGAGCCCGAGGCCCTCCCTGACTGAGTGAGCGCTGAGCCTGATAAGTCCATCACTGCCTGTAGTGCTGCCCTCCTCTCGTCCTCCGTCTAGGATTCCGTTGGTTTCCTGGACTTCTGCCTGCGCCCCCGGAGCCTCCGCGACTTCCTCACCGGTTGTTGTTGTCGTTCCTCTTCTGCCCTGGACCGAGCCCCGTCCGTGCCCGCCTTATAAGTGTCCCACCAGGCCCATGCCTCCGCCGCTGTGAGGAAGAGCAGCGACTTCTCATCCACCACTACTCAGAGTCTGGCTGGGAAGAGGAGTGAGTACTGTATGACTTCCGTTCGTAGTTCCTTTTTGATGGATGGGAAGGAGGCGCGTAGCTTCTGGGTCTCAAACGTGTAGTCCGAAAACAACGTGACTCTGCTGTTGTCTACCTGAAAGGGGCCCGCGTCCCTGGCCCGCTGCAACAGCTAGTCTCTGTCTTTATAATGTAGTCGTTTGATGACCACTGGGCGAGGTGGTTGGCCCGGTCTAGGGGGTCTGGCCGGCACGCGGTGCGCCCGCTCCAGTGTGAAAAAGGGCGAGAGACCTTCCGGTGCTCCTACAGTTCTCAGCCAGTCGTTCAAGTATTCCACCATGTCCGGGCCCTCTTTTTTCCCTGGAAGGCCCACCAGGCGCACGTTGCTCTGTCTGCTGCGATTTTCGCCATACTCCGCCCTCCTTTCCAGGGTTTGTATTCGGTCCAGCGCCTCCGTAAGCCGCCCTTCCATGGACTTATGCGCCGGCACCAGTTCCTGCAAGGTATCCTCCGTGGACATGACCCTGTCCGCCAGCTTCCTGTGATCTGCACGCAGGAACCCCAACCCCGTCGCCACCTGCGCAATGTCCTGGTGTAAAGCGTCTTTCGTGGCTGCAATAGCCTCCAGGATGCGGTCTTGCATCTGTTGCAGTTCCGTTGGATTTTGCGTCACATCCTCGGGCGTCTCCGAGGTACGGCCTCCATCTCCCCTCACTCCTCTGGGCTTCCCCATCCTGTTTCGGTATGTTCGGCCCGGGCCCCCACCAGGTCCCAGAGGCGGTGTGCGCATCTTCTTGTAGCTGTTCTAAAGTAAGTCGACAGGTGGGCAAGGGTTAGGCAAGTCCCAGTCCAGATCTTCGCCCGGGGTCCTCCCCACTTCCGGCTTGACCAGCACACTCGCCCTTCAGCCCCCCCTGGAGCCTGCTTGGTCGGGTCTGGTGTCGTCTTGTGGTGCAGCACTCCCCAAACGATCGGTCGACCCCCGAGTCCTCATAGGCAGGTCCGCGTAGTAGTCCCGAGCTATCGCAGCCCAACGAAATTTCAAGGGCCGGGGACCGGTATCGGAGAGCGCCAATGGCGGCGCGTTTCTCCTCCAGCCGAATAGGCTGCCTTCAGGGGCTCACAGCTGTGGGGTCACGATCCGAGCACCGCGGGGAGACAGTAGGTGTTGGTGTGGTAGGAGCCCAGAAGCCTGGATGGGCCGTGGGAGTACTGAGGCAGCCCGGGCCCGCAGCGGCCAGCCAGCGTGTCGGACAAGGTGTTGGGGAGGCCCAGCTGTGGGCAGCAACATCACTTGGGGCTCCAGGCACGCCTCAGATCGACGCGCCCTCCCAACCCGAAACACCGCCCAGTAGGCGAGGGAGGGCTGCGGGATCGCAGCGCCGGGGCTCCCCCGTCCAAGGGAGCGGTCACAGCGGGAGGAAGCTGGGAAGGGTTGGAGATCTCAGTGAGGCCCTGGTCGTGGAGCGCAGCTCAGCAGGGGCCCCTCCGGTCACAATGAGAGGCATGGGGGAGCGGGCCGAAGCTCTGTTAGAAGACCAGCTGCAAGTGACACCAGGAGCCCGCAGCCGCTCTAGGTCCAGAAGCCGGGGTGTCGCGTAGTCGGGCACCCAAGGAGGAGGGGTCGTGTCGTTTGTGAGCCGGTCCAGCAGCTATCGGTGGGCAGGCCCCTAGTCAGCTGGGCTCCGGCACGGTGCCTGATGGATGACCTCTGCAGCAGGTAGGGCGTAGGAGGCTGGGGCCCAGTCGGGAGATAGGAGGCAGCCGCCACCCAGAGCCAGCAGTCGTCCTAGGCCCAGAAGCCAGGGTATCCAGTAGGTGATCCCCGGAAGAGGAGGAGTCACGGCAGACTCACCCAGGGCTGGGGGCCGGTCCTGCAGTCGTTTGCAGTCGGGAAGCACTCAGGGCTCCGGTGCTACGTGTGGGGGTAGGCTCCTCAGCACCGCCGCCGGTATAGGTGAAGGCAGCAGGCACAACTGTATCCGGAGCTAGGGCTCCGGCGCGGCCGCCATCTTGTCCGCGTCCGGATCTCCGCTGCTTTGCCGATTTTCGTCTGCTTCACAGCGGCCACTGGGGCAATGCCGGTACCAGGGCAGGCACTGGGGTCTGCTACGGGATCTCCCCGAGTTTTAGGGGGATCCCAGCTCAGGATTCGGATTTGAGTGGCGGATAAACGGGCGGGGGTCAGGAGCCACCTTAGGTAGCGACCATCTTTGCCGGCTGCTAGCCACGCCTTGTCAAGTGTCTCTTCCTTTAAAGCATCTATCCATTCACGCTTTCACCATTCCATCCACTATTTCACCTTTACATTCTGCCATACATTCTTTCTTTTATCCAACACTAGCAGCCCTTGTTGTCCAGGTATGAATTGCTGCCGGCCAGTAGTATATTGTTTTGTAGGATTTCATTTTGATAGCATTTCTTATCTGTGACAGGCCTGTGAAACGCTCCGATTCACAGTGCACTGCTGATGCACTTAAGAGTGTGCATTCAGTAGTGTGTGAACTCGAGTTTCCCTACTTTATTTTTCCTTCCAATATTATATGGCGCGAACTCGACAACATGGCATGAGAACGATTTACATTACAGAATAACACATTCATTTGTGGTAGGCACGGGGAGACAAAGCAATTTGCCTGGAATCACAGGATGTTGAGCTGATGCTGAGATTCGAACGTAGCTCCCCAGCTCTAAAGTTTGCAATTCTAGAACTTGTGGCGGGAGGTGTGTCTAAAAGTGTATGTGGGTGCTGGCCATCAATGAGAGAGATCTGTGCATTTTTCAAATGGGTGGTGAAAAAAAATGAGTATGTTGCTGGAGATGTGGGCCGCCGTGCCACCAATGTACTTACCAGGGAGGGTAAACACCCATTATTTCGCAATTTTCTTTCCGCATAAAATCACTAGGCATACTTTCATTACTAAAGTACCATGACTCTGCAAGGCCATTATAACGCATGGCATTACATTTTATATGCTTTTACCAGGCATACATTTACAACGAAATTCGTTGTAAATGCATTAATGATAAAAGCATGTTTTTTTTAATGTTTGGATAAGGTAAGTATGGGTATAGGGGTATATGTTTTGGGGTACTGAGGTATATGTTTTGGGGTGTTTGGGTATTTTAAGGGTTCAGATATAGTTTTGGGTTATGGGGTGCAGGGGTAGTTTTAGGGATTAGGGATAGGTATGGGGTTTGGGGTACAGGGGTATTTGTAGGGCTCAGGGATAGGTTTGGGTTTTGGGGTATAGGGGTATTTTTAGGGTTCAGGGGTAGGTTTGGGTTTTGGGGTACAGGGGTATTTTAAGGGTTCAGGGCTAGGTTTGGGTTTTGGAGTACAGGGGTATTTTTAGGGTTCAGGGCTAGGTTTGGGTTTGGGGGTACAGGGGTATTTTTAGGGTTCAGGGCTTGGTTTGGGTTTTGGGGTACAGGGGTATTTTTAGGGTTCAGGGGTAGGTTTGGGTTTTGGGGTACAGGGGTATTTTAAGGGTTTAGGCATAGGTTTGGATTTTGGGGTACAGGGTATATTTATAGGGTTAAGATGGATTAGTGTTTAAGGGTGTTGGGGTATTTTAAGAAGTAAGGGTGGGTTATGATTATGGGGTGCAGGTGTATTTAAGGGGAGCAGGGTGGGATTAGCACACGATATGAGGCATGGCATGAAGGGCGGAACGTACCACACGCCCCCAGCGTTTGTCACGCCCCCCAGCACACGCCCACAGCACAACGCAGAGACGCCCACAAGGGACTACTTTGCTGGCACCGTTCTTTTACCTTTTAAATGTATATGGTAGGCGTCTGCATAGCCTATGTCCTTCTGCTGCAACTGCCCTTTCCAACTCTGTATTGGGTGTTGTGATTGGTGCTGTGGTTTCTGACATTTCCTGCCTCAAAGTTTTGGGCTCTCTCTTTATTATATTAGTATAGATTCAGTCTTTTCCCATTCTATCCATCCATCCATCCAGTCTGCCAACCATCAATCCACTATGCCATCCATCCATTCACTCATCCCTCCACTCATCTATTTATCCGTCCACCCTGCCATCCAACAATCTGCCCTCTCTGCCATCCATCTAACCATCCACTCTGCCATCCATCCACTCTGCCAGCCACTCACCCATCCATCCTCTCAACTATCCATCTACTCATCCATCCATCCACACTTCTATCCAACATCCACCCACTCTGACATCCATTTACCCATACATCCATCCACCCATTCTGCCAACCAACCACCCATTCATCCACTCTGCCATTCATCTACCCACTCACCCATCCATCCCCTCTACCATCCATCCACCCCCTCTGCCTTACTTCCTTCCATTTCCATTCATCCCACCGTCCATACATCCATCATACACTTACCCACTCTATCATTCACTCTGCCATCCATCCACTCATCCTTTCACACACTCATCCATCCATCCATCTTTTCAACTGCCCACCTGCCTATCACTGCCCGATGTGCAGAGAGTTTTCCCCTGTGTGTGGGGCCAATAGGAGATTTCCCTGACCGGGGACCACCAAGCCTCACATTACAGTCTCAGGCGGGTTATAGATAGATGTGTCTCCATTCTAAGCAGAACATACTGACCATAACTATCACTTGATGACCCTGTGGCAAGGAAAGGTTTCCAATGGTGGAACTAGCTACACCACTGAAAAACCTGCTTTTCGCCCACCTCTAAATGGGCAGTGGAATCATCGGTTTGGTGGGATGGGAGCACCAATGATTTACCATGTTGCTGTCACTTCACCAAACTCTAACTGCCCCTAGTTTCTCTAACATCAATTCCAGTGTGAAGATATGTGATCTGTGTCTGATGCTTCAGTACCCTTATAGTGCAGTCCAGGGAGATTGCTCAGTGTGCCTAAGATGTGCTGCAGTGTTATAAGCTGGTGACCTTGGCATGTGACACAGTGTGTTATTTTAACAGCTATTCATTACTGTGCAAAGTTTATTAATCGTGTTATAGTTAAATAAAACTTTTACATGATATGAGAACACAATGTTAAAGAAAAACAAGGAAACAACAAAAGGATAGGGACAAAAGCAGACGCAAAGCATGGGGGTCCATACAGAACTGGTGAGTCGGCCTGTTCTTACTCCATTAGCATTAAAGAGATTGCGTAAAAGCTTTCTGCGCACTGGTTGCAAAATGGGGCATATGCATAATATGTGCAAAACAGATGAGTCCGGGACTTGACACAGCCTGCATGCCGGTGAAGTCTGTTCGGGTGCCCATGGTGGCATTGCATCCTTTGCTAGTTACAGGCTGAGTCTTAACCCTAAAAATCTAGATTTGTAAAAGCCTTTAATGGTTTTGAAAAGATAGCTCTGTAGCATTGTCGATTTGTAGGTGTTGATGTGTCATTACTGTGCAGGTTTGTGAAACTAAAGAGCGTTGTAGTGGTGGGTAGGTGTCCCTAAAAGGCAGTGCAGTGTTCGGGATTGTTACTTAGATATTGTGCAGTAGTTTAGTGTTTCCCAGACAGTGCGGTGGATTAATGTCTATAGAGTGCAAAGCAATGCAGTTAAATAATGCTCATAGGATTTCAGTAAAGTGCAGTGAGATATAGGTTCATGTACATAGATTGCAATGCTATGCCCTTATGATGCAATGCCGAGCAGTCGATGAGCGTTCCAAGGATCTAAAACAGACTTTTTCGTTTATCACCCTGGCATGCTTGTTGTACAGCAAAATATCTCTCCAGACAGATATAAAAGAGCAATAACTGATCCCTAAACCGACTGCCAGAGTAACTCTCTCTCCGGCAGTTTGTGCATCCTGAATATCGAAACCAGACTATGGATGGTACGGAAAATCGAGGAGAAATTATTGAAACTGAAATATCGAGAAGTAAGTCTAGATTTTCTATGCTTAACTCCACATATATTTACATTGCAGATATATATATATATATTACCTACTGGCGGTCGCCAGTAGGTAGTTATAGTTAGGACCTATTTTTCATAGGAAATCTGCAACTTTCTATTTGGAATAACTTTGGCGCTGGTTGACGAATCTTCGCGAAATTGTCACAACTAATGGCCAGCAGAGAAAAAAAACACGCAAAATGCAAAAATGGGGCAGGGTAGAAAGACCCTGACCCCCTAGGCCTGCTTAGGGGGTCTCACAAGGAATCCCAAGGCCAAAAAAAAATGATTATTTTTAAAACAATCAGCAAAATCCATGCAGGGTGCTCGGGTCTTGAGATTAAAAAAAAATACAAAGCGCGGGCTCCCGCACTTGGATGATAATTAGCCCCTTGGGGGGCCAAATCCTGGGGGCATGTTTATAAAAAGAAAGTGTGGGGGGGCCAATCTCCCCCCACACTGCCCCGGGGACCGCCACCCCCGGGGCAAATTATGAATAATTGCAGGAGACCGCCACCCCCTGGGGCATAATAGTTTAATGTGGGGGGCCTCTAAGGCCATCCCGAGCCCCGGGGACCGCCACTCTCTGGGGCTCAACTCTATTAACATTGCAGGGGGCACACAGCCCCAGGGACCACCATCCCTGGGGCTCTTTAAAAAATAAATAAGTACCCTGTGTGGGGGGCTCAAGCCCCCCCCACACGCCCCGGGGACTGACACCGCCCCGGGGCACTAAAGACGCAAATTGGGGGATCTGTGACAGACCCCCCAGCCCCAGGGACCACCAACCCCTGGGGCTTTTTAAGCGGTGGAAGGGGTGCCGCGTGGGCCCCCTCCAGGAGCCTTGTTGTGGCCCTGGGGACCGCCACCCCCCAAGGGCCCACTCCTACAGTGTCCCTTGCTGCTCCCACCCTGCCATTGCAAACTGCTTTGCTTCATTGAAGCGAGAGCAGGGAAACCTGCTCTCGCTTCAATGAAGCAAAGCTGATTGCTTTTCCACATGGGGAGCAGCTAAGTGAAAAAGCAATGCCGGCTCCCGCAGGAGGCGGGGAGGTGGCTGGGACCGTGGGAGGATTGGGAACCCCCCACGGTCCCCAACTGAGATGGCCAGCCCCAGTGGGATGGGGACCCCATTGCCACTAGTGGCCCGGGAGGGGGGCCAGGCGTCCCCCCTCCCAACAAACAAAAAAAAACAATGGCCGGCCCCAGGGGATGGGGTCCATGGGGCCTTAAGTGGCCAGAGGAGGGGAGCTACGCAGGCCCCCTCCATAAAAATATTTTTAAAAATTGACCATGCCCCTGGGGATGGGGTCCCCGGGGCCTGGAATTAGCCACAGGAGGAGGGCCACGCGGCCCCTTACCCGTAAATAAAAATGTTTCATTTTAATTTAGGGTTCAGGCCCTTGGGGATAGGGTCCTCAAGGCCCCAAAAAAATAAAAGGAAGGGGGACCACACAGACCCCCTTTCAAATTTAGTTTTTTTTTAAAAAAAGACACGCGATCATCCCTAGGCCCCGCCCCCTCACAAAAACACTCTGCAAACGCGCTCTGTGGAGCGTTTTAAATTGGGGAATCAATTCCCCTTCAATACCAGGGGTCCCTGGGGGCCAACTAGCCCAACAGGTACCTCCAAGAAACAGGAAACACCACAGGGCTGCGTTGCAGAGAGGTGGTCCAGGCCACGCCCCTTTTTACACCTCCCTGCAACGCAGCCTTGTGGCGCTTACTGGAGGTAGCTGGTGGGCTAGTTGCACCCCATGGACCCTCAGTATTCAAGGGAAGTTAATCCTCCAACTTAAAACGTGCCACGGCGTTTTTGCACAGTGGTGAAGGGACAAGACGGGGCCTGAGTTGACATGTATGCAAACACACCCTTTGGCGCGGTTTTAGTTGGGCAATTAATTCCTCTTCAATCCTGAGGGTCCCTGGGGCAAACTACTTCACCAGGTACCTCCACTACCTAGTGGGCTAGTTGGACACTAGGGACCCTCAGGAATCAAGGGGACTTAATCGCCCAACTTAAAATGGCCACAGACCGTGTTTGCACGGTAGTGAAGGGAGGGGACGGGGCCTGAGGTAACGTGTGCAAGCCCGCCCTGTGGCGCATTTTAAGAGGTAGTTTTAATCCCCCTGCCCTATTATATACTAGGGGCTTACAGAGGAGGTCATGCTAATCACAGGGAGACCCCAACGCATAGTGTTCCCTGTTGTAAGTAGGTGTTTTCACTGTATTCTTAGTATCTTTTAAGATAAAACTGGCTCTAGGACTGGTTAGTCAGACTCAGTTAGCACCAGTATCCATCTGAAAAAGTTTAGGGTACAGGATGATTTTGCAACAAGGCTTCTTTCTGCTCTTCTGTTTGTTCTTTCTGCACGTTTTCCTTCTTCTGGCACTTTTCTTCATCTTTGAGGACTTCTGTTGCTTCTTTCTGCATTTCTCTTTTTTGTTTCTGTGCGTTTTTTCTTCTTTCTTCACATGTCCTATCTCTGTAGACATAGTTAGAAGTTAGCATTTAAAAAACCTTTGAAATTCACTGAAAAAAACATAGGTTTCAGGCACGTCATACTTAGGAATTAGCATTTAAAAAACCTTAGAAATTCACTGAAAAAAACATAGGTTTCAGGGGCGTTATATTTAGCGGGTCATTTCACTCGTACAAAACCATTGAAATTCTCCCGTTATAGTTAATTCAGCTAACTATAACTCACGCGCCCGCAATGCACTGCTGATGACGTCACATATTACATCACTCATGACATGGTCAGTGACATCACTCATGACATCACTGAAGACATCTCAAATGATATCACTGATGACATCACTGATGAAATCATCCTTGTGATTGAGTGGCAGACCTCCTCTCACCCTAATATAACCTTTGATACACACACTCAAAAATAGAAACTAATATTTTCAAAAGAATGGACATACCAATACCACTTACAACACACTTATTCAGTAATTCCAAGATCTACACACATCCACTCATTTACCAACAGTCCTATATACAGTCACTCATACATGTACTCACTCATCATACGTACTCATACACCTATACATCCTGTTACACACCGACACTCATCCATAGAGTTACTCACACACAAAGTCACATATGCAAACAAAGTATCAAACGTTCATTACATTGCATATACAGTTATACACACACCACCACACTTACTGCTACAGAAAATTTCACATACTTACTATCTTAAGCAATCACTTATAGAAACACATAATAATTTAAACAGGAACTCTTCCAATCTCTCACTCTCACATATACTCACTTATATACACCAATTCACTTTCAGTGAATATATATATATATATATATATATATATATATATATATATATATATTATTTTTTTTCACCACAATCCTCCATTCAATCGAGCAGACGTCTCCGACACTCGAAAGTTGCTGTGCACGTAATATTTTAATCAGCAGGAAAACAACACGTTTCGCAATGTAGCTACATTTTTGGGGTACAGGGTATATTTATAGGGTCAAGATGGGTAAATGTTTTAGGAAGTCGGGGTATTTTAAGGAGTAAGGGTCGGTTATGATTATGGGGTGCAGGGTTATTTAAAGGGAGCAGGGTGGGATTAGCACACGATATGAGACATGGCATGAACGGCGGAACGTACCACACGCCCCCAGCATTTGTCACACCCCCAGCACACGTCCACAGCACAACGCAGACATGTCCACAAGGGGCTACTTTGCTGGCACGGTTCTTTTACCTTTTAAATGTATATGGTGGGCGTCTGTATAGCCTATGTCCTTCTGCTGCAACTGCCCTTTCCAACGCTGTATTGGGTGTTGTGATTGGTGCTGTGGTTCCTGAGATTTCCCGCCTCAAAGGTTTGGGCTCTCTCTTTATTATATTAGTATGGGTATATATATATATATATATATATATATATATATATATATATATATATATATATATATATATATATATATATAGGCTATTCTATGCTTTCCTATATGTATTTATCTTTCGATATTTAGTCACTCTACATTTTGTCATGGATATTGTTGTACCACAATATTCTGGGGGTTGATATTCAGCAGTATAACCCTCTGGCTTCAATTTGCATACACAACTCCACTCACCCTCTTTCATTGTAAATGCATGATCTGTGTGAAAAACATATTGTTGTGTTTATTTATTTATTTAGCAGGAGCCATAGCAATAAAACAAAGAACAGTGTGTAAAAGACAAATCTCGATGATAGCAAAATCATCTGTTGTGGTAGTTTATGTAAAATGCAAATGCCCAAAATTGATGTATGAACGGTGACCACAGCTGTAAGAGAGTAGGAACAGGAAGGACTGATTAACATTTTTCTTTATAATTACATATTTATACTTCAGTTTTCATGTGCTGATCAGGAGCAGGGGCTCAGGGAAACAAGACATTTAGATGGTGTATTTGACAAACCTGATTTATGGTGTTGAGTTTGAAAGAGGTCTTGAAGGTAGATAGGAATAGTCCTAAAATCTAGTGGAAGGGTGTGCTGATGTAGAGGTCTAGAAGGTAGACGAGCAAACGTGGGGCTGTGTGCTGTGACTTTTGGGTACCATGAGCAGGTGAAGGATGCTGCTTCATCCAGGAGAAACACTTACACAGAGGGCTGCAATTCAACACTGGTCCACTTTTGATTTCGCTCTATGTGGACGATACAATACTTTATGTCAGACATCCAAAATACAACCTACGTGAATTGAGCAGAGAAATTATTAGATTTAGCCGTTTCTCTGGATTGGGCATTAACTGGCACAAATCAGTCATATTCCCATTGACGAGCAGTACCACATCCTGGGACCTTGAGTTCCCCCTAGAATGGTGCACTGACTCAGTGAGATACTTAGGCATACATATACACCTGGACGGAACTCAAATATTGGGACTCAATTATGGGCAAGCGATAGACACATTAACCACTCAAATAGAGTAATGGCTCAGACTCCCCCTATCACTGGCCGGACGGCTGGCCATAATAAAGATGATTGTTTTTCCCAAATGTCTCTGTTATTTCAATAATATACCGATACTACTCAACAACAAATTTTTGACACACTCAATTCCCTCCTTAGTAGCTTGGTGTGGAGAGGGGGGGACAGGCACGGGTTTGCTGGGTTGCCCTTACATTGCCATATGTAAGAGGAGGTTACGGTGTTCCGGACTTCCAGTTCTACTACTTAGTGGCACAAAGCAGTTATGCCTTCACCTGGTATAATCCAGATGCCAGGATTCCCTATTTGAAGCTCCTCCCCATAGGATTCCCTAAAGATCCGCAGGACATTCAAACTTTCTCCACCACATACTGGGCGTGGCATAGGTTGTGCCGGATTACTGGCACAGACAGGCTATATTCCTCTGCCCTCCCTATTGTGAATCCGCGTTTACTCCCCATCATGGACGAAAGATTGGACAGCGTACACTGACGAGGTTTGCTTTGAAGAGGTTGGGTAACCTATATCCGGATGGACACATTTTTTCCCCCTCAGAGGACACACGACTTGTTCCTAGTGACGTCATGGACAAATTTGTTATGAGCCGTATTTGTTCCGTTCTTCTAGCCACTTTTCCGATGTGCCCACTCGAGCCAGCTTCATTCTCCCCACTGACGCTAATCATAGACAGCGTGGATAGCTCGCACCTGATCTCCAAGCTTTATAAGGCATGTGCACTGCTGAAGCATGTATGAGACGACAAAATTCGTAGTGCATGGGAGAAAGACTTGGGAACTACCATCACTGATGACCAATGGGCTTACTGCTGTTCGGCTACACATGATGTCTCGCTGAATAGCAGGCACAAACTGCTCCACTTTAAATTTCTGTGCCGTATCTATTTCAACCCAGCCCTCTCTCATAAAATTGATCCAACCAGGCCGCACACATGCCACAAATGCTCCGCGCCGCACAGGGATTTCGCTCACCTAGCCTGGACATGCCCCAACCTGCAAAGTTATTGGGAACAGGGTCACCACACGTTAAGCCTGATCTTACGCATTTCTCTAGACCCAATTCCGGAAGTAGTGAAGGACTGGGTTATTTAAGACCCAGCGGTGCCAGGGGACAACACCTAAAACCTTCGTGGGTAACCTGTTCCGGCGTACAAATGACAGAGACACGGGACACTTCCTTCGGCGTCAAAGATTCGAGGTTTATTTACTGCAGGGAACACAGAAGTCACGTGAAGTACACAGTCGGTATGTTCGCGGGATCTGATTCAATTTGCTACTGTGGATCGCTCCTTTTTATACAGTATTTTCCCATATGTTAACATGGTACACAAAGGTTTACAACTTGGTTCCCATAATTATCCCCGAGAGGGGTCGCTTTGATGTATTCAAGGTCCGGAACATAAGTACAGAAACATTCGGTGGTTCCCAACTGAAAAAACCCATCTTCCCACCATTAGTACATTCCAATCGGCAGTAAACAGATCGAAGAAGGAACAGGGACAGGTGCAGAGGAAGGCAGAAACAGTGGGGAGATCGGAAAGGGTGTAAAAGGGGTGGTATCGGGAAACACGAGCTGCAGGCATCAAAGGGACGTGCCTAATGAGATGCACGGCTGAGACAATAGACCGGCACGGCAAGATGTGCCTCGAGCGGGGCCATCTGCCTTACAGTATCATCCCCCTCATCATAAAGGACACTTTCAAAGGAAATGTGTCTTCCGCAAAAGTCTTGGGAATCCCAGGGTCGCGAAGCGGACAGCGTCCGTTCGCTGGCTACTTGAGGGCAAGAGACAAAATGGATGCCGTATCTAAGATGGAACCCGTGGGTACAGATAGAAACCCACGAAACAAACGAACGGTTCAGGTTAGCACAGCGAAACTGCGCACACCCACTAAACTCGTCATTTGCGGTTCATAGATACCAGACTCGACCATATTCGTGCGAGTCGAAAACACCACTTACGATCGTCACGGAACCTCAGACGCTCCTTTTGCCCTCATGTAGGCAAGCACTAGTCAGAATCATACTCGATATTCATCAGACCGTCTAGATGTTGCTGCAACATAACTGAGCTCCTTTGGTAACAGGCGGCTGTCTTATACACGTCATAGCACAGAGGCCACATAAGGCAGGACCACACTGCACACAAAGGCAACACGTGAACAGAAACGCTACAACAACTCCGATGATCATCAGAATCTTCCAACCCCAAGTCGACATCAGGCCCCAAAACCACCCAAGCAGCGTCCAATCCCCTACGTCCACGTGTATGGACTCAGAGATCTTATGCAACTTTGAGATGGCTTGATAGACAGTTGGAGCGTTATCTGGAATGAAAATGCAGCAGCTCGAATGGATCACCTTACATACTCCACCTCGATCTGCTAAGACCACGTCTAAAACCATACGGTTTTGTAACGTCATAAGCCTATCCGCCTGAAGTTCTGTGGTGATATTACCAAGGGCACTGGCAGTGATATTAGCTGTCGATTCCACCACTCGAGTCAATTGTCTCAGGTTCCTACTATTGACCATAGGTCCCCAAAACGGGAGGAAACCCTTGAAAAAGTCTCCTGCCTCTTGACCGGCAGTGTCCTCTTCGCTAATCACGCCTCTCACAACTCTAGTCTTGTGATAGTCTGCATCTACAGTGAACGTCGGAGGCAACAGATTTGCGACATAACATGAGCCCACAAAGTCGGAGGGCAACCATGTATACGCACGATCATGGCAAACAAAGTATGTACCCTTGGCAGCCAGAAACACAGGGGATGAGACCATCGGCAGGATATAAGTCTCGGAGCAAGCACTTTCTCCAAGACGAGCTCTCGATCTTCGGCCACGACCCATTAGACAGAAGTTACCAAGGTGGGGTATGACCCATATCGGAGGCGAGCTCCTAAGCTGCTTTTCACTAGTGAGCGCACTATACTCGACCTTACTCAGGACCCTATAGGCTTGTACCTCTTCCTCCGGGATGAGCGACGGCTCATAGATATCTCTATCTAAATCCTCTATCGCTATAGTCAAAGGCTTTTGATACGAGCCAGGACCAGAGTAGGGAGAACGTGGCTCTCGATTGGGGTAGGAATCTAGTGCGCTTCGAAACATTGTCTGGAATGCTCGAGCTGAACCCTGGGAACTATAAGGAAGAACCAGATATGGAATTCCCTTATCTGTGGTATGTGGCATTAACCCACACACCCAACAATTAGTAGTGTTAACCACCAACTGGTGCTGATGAAGGAGCTGAATAAAGGAATTATTTCTGAATTCCGCACGTCTAGCCTGTTCGTGTTCGGGTAAGATATGGAAAGAATGAGGGGATGCAGTGGAGGTAGATTTAGGTTCAGAAGTAGGAGTAGGTTAGGCATGGGCGGAAAATCCGTTCCGCTCGCGGATTTTGCGGATTTTCGGGAAATCCGCAATCCGCGAGATTTGCGAATTTCCTGCAAAATCCGCAAATCCGCGAGCAGCGGATTTTGCTCGCACTGCTCGCACTGTTCGCGTGAGTTCGCGCCCCGCGAATAAGTGCGAAATTGCAGAAATACGTTCTAAGCAAAACTGAAAGTAACTACTTACCAGGTTCAAAAGTTCAGGCACATCATTAGTAGCCATTTCCTGTAGTGCTTCCTGAGGGGCCCCTCCAGAGTTCAGTTGCCAGTTGAAACTATTATGTGACCCTGCTCTGAACCTCAGAATAGTTACACATATGCCACAAAGGTCATGAATTACAGCTAAGGGAGACAAGCAGGAGCCAGGCTGGAAGTTAAAATCCATTAATCAGCCCCTAATTCATTATTGTCAGTTGGGGCAGGGCAGGTGTTGTAACTAATTTTGCAACAATGAAAGCACTTAGCAAGTGCAAAAGATCACTAATCAGGGCGCACTAAGGAAGCAGGTGCCAGCTAAAAAAATATTCTGTGACACATTAATCAGCCCCAAATTAATTCAGGTCACTTGAGGCAGGGAAGGTGTGCTTTGCTTTGCCGAAAATAATGTACACTGGACAACCAGAGGGTGTGGTGATGAAACAGAGGGTGGCATGGGTGGGCCAGAGGGTGGCATGAGTAGTCAGAGAGTGGCAGTGGTGACAGAGAGTGGCAGTGATGAAGAAGAGTGTCCCAAACAGGTTGGACACGTAGAAACAACAAGTTCGCAAAACTTGCGACCCGACAGGTAAGTTCGCAAATTGCGAAATTGTAAAAACCCTCGCGAACTGGCAGAAACACGGGCGAACACAAAAAAAAAAAAAAAATCCGCAAATTCGCGGGAATTCGCGGATTTTGCGGATTGCGAGTTCGCAAATCCGCAAATTCGCGGATTGCCAATCCGCAAAATCCGCTCATGCCTAGAGTAGGTATGGCAGAAGGTAAGAAGTACGACATCATGTAATACACCCCACCCGCCAATAGCGAAGAAACAGTCAGAAACAGTAGGAACACTTGAAACGTAAAACATTTGGTACGAATAATTTGTTGCAGTTTGAATCTTTGCGCCTGAGCTTCTTCCAAGTCCATCAGCTTCGAAAACGCCATCCCCTAAGACCGTCCGCAACGTTTCTTGACGCACTTCGTTCTGTGTAGCAGTAGTCAATCCCTAGGAGTTCCCAGGGACCGACGGTCTTTGACCTAGCGCCAAGACCTACTAACCAGAAGGAAGTACACGCGCGGCCCTACGGTACACCTGGATGCAAGGTATCTTATTTACAAATATGTACAAAAGTCTCTTAGCTGTGGAAGTAAAAACACATATGTGGAACGAAACTCAATATTTACAAGAATAATCACAGTTATACGAGTGTTTTAGACTGATCGTGGCAAATGGGATAATGTAGATATCGAGGGACAAAACGAAATCTTTATTAGTCTCTGGTGCTGGATCGCAAAAAGTATCGAGTTTTCCCAGGACGTGTCTGTTCATCAAACAAAGAATCCGATGAGGGGACAGAGTTCTGCTGATCAGTCGATTGTTCAGATCTTGAGTCTTGTGATGGCAAATGTTCAACAATGTCTTTCTGCTGCACTGAGGATTCTCCGACAGGCTGTGCGTCGCTAAAGGGTACAAAGGTCTGTAATCCTTTGGTTTCAGATGAAGCAATGCCTTTCCTCACCCACGAGTCTGCCGGTAAAGGTATAGGAACCTTCTTAGTATGAGTGGCGTGCACCCAATTTTTGCGCCCTTCCAAACGGACGGCAGTTCTCGTGGCAAGGAGGACCTGAAAGGGTCCAGTAAAGCGGGGTTCCAAATTCTTTTTGCGAGCAAAATTGCGAGTAACCACCCAATCTCCTGGTTGGAGCTGGTGGCCTGGACCCTCCGTCTGCGTCGGCAGTGCTTCGTAAACCTGTTGGTGAATTAACCTCAGTTTAGCAGTCAGATCATGAAGATAATCAATCAACATTGGGTACTCAAGATTAGAAAATACACTTGGTCTAGGGACCCCCCAAACATTCGCAGGACGGCCGAACACTATTTCATAGGGACTGAGCCCTACTCGGGAGTGTACTGTCGCCCTTGTTGACAACAAGGCTAGAGGCAAAGCGTCAGGCCACGAAAGACCAGTCGTAGCCTGAATCTTAGCCAGTTTGAGTTTAAGGGTGCCATTATACCCTTCAACCAAACCTGCTGACTGGGGATGATTGGCGCTATGGAATTTTTGATTAATTCCAAGGCCCTTACACACACTCTTCATCACACTCCCTACAAACTCACTTCCGTTATCAGACCATACAATTCGGGGCATTCCATACCGAGGAAAGTATTCCTTCAGCAGGATTTTCGCAGTAGACAGGGCTGTATTGTCTTTAAGAGGATAGGCTTCAATCCATCGGGAGAATGCGCAAACCACAACTAAAACGTATTTCAGATTATTGCATCGCTCCATATGGATGAAGTCTAGCTGGATTACTTCGAAGGGATATGAAGGAGGAGCAAAATGGCCAGGAGGTGTGGGGGTCCCCTTACCAGGATTGTACAACATACATATCATGCAATTCTTCACCAATCTCTCAGCACATTTCGTAATACCATCATTCTTCCACACAGGAGACAACAACTTACAAATACCTTTCGCACTAATATGTGCTAACCCGTGTGCCATTGTCACAACAGCCAGCACATACGCATCTGGCAACATCCACCTCTTGTGCTCCGACAAATCGATCCAACAACCATTCGCATCCAACTTTCCCGTACTCTCTTTCCACTTCGTCTTTTCAGTATCAGTGGCCTCATTCTGAATTGCTTTCACACTTTGGATAGTATCCTCGCACATACTAGTCTCTGTAGGCCACCTAACCGAACTCGTCACATACATTCTAGTGCTAAGGTTCCGGGCAGTCTCCTTAGCAGTCTCATCCGCAAACGCATTACCACGGCCAACATCATCCGCCACCTTACGATGCGCACTACATTTAACAATCGCTACCTGCTTAGGCAGCGTAAGTGCATCCAAAAGATCATTCACAAGCTGTCCGTGCTGAATCTTCGTACCATGCGACGTCATAAAACCTCTCTCTCTCCACAATCGTCCAAAGCTATGAGCGACGCCAAAAGCGTATTGGCTGTCGGTAAACACATTCACTCGTTTCCCTTTCGCCAACACACACGCTCTAGTTAAAGCGATCAGCTCTGCAGCCTGGGCAGAGTTCTGATTCAATCTTGCAGCTTCCACGACAGTATTCAACGTTACCACAGCATACGCAGTAGTCACATCACCATTTGGCAATTTAAAACATGAACCATCCACATACAAAGTTCCATCGGGATCTTCCAAAGGAGTGTTTTTAAGGTCCACTCGACCTTTTGTTTCCTCCTCAGTCCTTAAGTAACAGTCATGCGCTGCTACTTCATCTGACTCCGCACTAATTGGCAGTAAGGTCGCCGGGTTCAAAACATTGCAACGTTTTATCTGAATATGACTTGCCAACAACGTCAACTCGTACCCTGACAACCTCGCACTCGTCAAGTGCTGAGTTTTCGTACGATTCAAAAGAGTATCAACTGCATGTGGCACCATCACCGTAAGCATATTATCCATGACCAATCCTGCTGATTGCCGGATGGACACCGCAGCTGCCGCTGTTGCTCTCAAACAACTCGGTAATGCTCTAGCTACCGGGTCCAAGGTCGAGGAAAAATATGCACATGGACGTTGCTTATCACCGAAAGGTTGCGTTAAGACACTCAACGCACAACCTTCCCTCTCGTGAACGTATAGTGTAAACGGCTTGCTGTAGTCAGGAGTACCTAACACAGGAGCCGAACACAATGCATCACGCAGTTCAGAAAAACTTTTCTGACATTCTTCCGTCCATGGTAAAGGAGTTGGAACATCCTTGCACGTAAGAGCCACCAATGGTTTCGCTAACAATGAAAAATTCGGAATCCACTGTCTGCAGTATGACGTGATACCTAGAAAGGCACGCACATCTCTTTGGGTTGTTGGCACAGATATTCGCGCAATGGCTGCAATTCTCTCTGGGGTCAACCTTCTTCCCTCCTTTGACAATAAGTGACCTAGGTAGGTTACTTCTTGACAACAATATTGAAGTTTAGAAGGTGACACCTTGTGATGTAAGTCACAGAGATGTTGCAACAACGACACCGTAGCAATTTTACAAATGTCCTGAGTATCTGCAGCCACCAATAAGTCGTCAACGTATTGTATTAAGGCCGCACCAGCCGGCAACACAAATGCATCTAGTTGGCCCTTCAAGGCTTGACTGTATATCGATGGACTCTCACAGTAGCCCTGAGGAGCACGTTTAAACCGGAAGCTACGACCACCAGAAGAGAAACCGAAAAGGTCTCTGCTTTCTTCTGCAATCAGAATACTGAAGAACGTATTCTTCAGATCGATCACTGAAAACCATGATGCCGAAGCTGGAATCAGAGTCAGTAACGCCGTGATGTCAGGCACAACAGGGAACTGAGGAATCACAATTTTATTTACCTCCCGTAAATCAATAACAAAACGATAAACAGGTGGTTTGGAAGGATCGGTACGTTTCAAAATAGGCAGTACAGGGCTGTTGCACACGTTTCCCCGGGTCTCCTCAATAACATCTTTCTCGATCAAATCATAGATGATCGCCAACAGTGCTCGTTCACCGTCAAGAGAGATTCGATATTGGGGAATACGTGGCAGTCGCACATTAGATTTCACGTGAACAACATAAGGGGAGATGTCAAGCAGGCCCACGTCATTGGGACCTGTTGCCCACAAAGATGCAGGAAGAGAACTCAATTCCGGTGGGAGTTTGTCGAGAGATAAGTACATTGGAGAGGTCAATCTCTCACCCAAAGTAAGCTTCACTCCCGCAGGAGAACAATACAAAGTCGCATACAAACGTTTTAGCAAATCCAGGCCCAAAAGATTTTCACCACAACCAGTGGTCAAAATCAACGGAGCTTTCAGCTCACGAGGCCCAATTGTAAGTGGCAAAGGGCACGAAACCGGATTGCTAACAGGGGCGCCAGAGAATCCAACGGAAACATTTGTTAAGCCAGACAAAGGTGCGCCAGGGAGTTTCGAATGCATGATGGAACTTTTCGCTGCACCAGTGTCCAACAGAAAAGGCTCAACGACGCCCGATGTGGCAACTGCGACGTAAGGCCCTCTCTGATCAACCGGAACTGATACTACTCCCTCTCCTTGTCTATGGCTGTCCTAGTAATTACCGTCGTCAGTTCCCTGATCGACGTAATAGTCATCAACATTGTACTGCGCAGATCGTCCTTGCGATGATCCACGTTGATCAAAACAATTATTTGAATTTGACGAATTGTCTGAACGATCATTGGGAGCACCACGACCCCTACCACTTGATGTCTGCTGAGAACCACCACGACCTCCTCTAGATATGTTACCACTATTACGCTCATTCAGAACAGGACAGTTGAATTTTAAATGACCCTCCTGTCTACAATAGGCACACTGATTGTATCCTAACGAAGATCTCTGCGAAGAGGAGTCATTTCGCAATTGCGACCTATTAGGTTGCGACTGCGATCGATTCCGTTGCTGCGAATCATTCTGATTCGAACGCGGAGGATACGCCTGCTGCAACAACACTTTAGTTTTGAGTTCTTTCGTCTTTTTATCAGCGCGGTCATTCTCTTCTTTCTCCCTATTCTCATAGTATTGTGCCGTAGCCAATATTTGAGCAGATGTAGAGACAGCCCACGCACTCTCAGAATTTTTCAATTTATTGCTCAAGTCGGGCAATAAGTTTGAAACAAATTTATCCACAAACAACCGCTGACCACCCTCGGTACTCATATCCTGACCACTGTGATCGATGAATGCCTCCTCAAATCTCGTAAAGAAATCAGAGACACTCTCGTCCTTCTTCTGTCGACAAGCTGACAACTTGTCCCAGTTCACCCTCATAGCTGGCATAAGCGTTTTCATCAAGGTAATAATTCTCTGAGGGAGAGCAGTAATAAGCTGTTCAGGCTTAGCCCCACCAATTTGTCGTGTATCTGCCGCAGTAAGAGCAGCCCAATCACCACCTAATTCGTTTGCATGATCTTCCTGACGAATCTTGGCCCATACCGGTTGCGGTACGACATTGCCAAACAGCATATCGATATCGGCAAGATTCATTATCGTAACATCTACGAGCTGCGACAATTCCTTATAATACCCTGCAGGATTTTTGCGAGGGTCAGGCAAAGATTGCTTCACTTGTAAAACTTCCGATCGTTTCCATGGGAGGTGTATCCATACTCTCTGGAAATACGGTAAAATAATGGGGTTAGCATTGGCATCACCTGGCATCCACACTGGTGGAACTTCGCGCATGGGGTACTGACCAGACGCATCTAGCTGTCTCTCAACATCCTCAACGAACAATGCTTGAGGCATCATAGAGGGGCGAAGAGCTAATAATTGCTCGACAGCACGTCGAACATTAGTACCCACTACCATTCCGCTCGAAAACTGGAGCTGTAGATTGGTCAAAGCAGTTAATACATCGTCCGATGCATCTGCCGATATTTGATCGCGCAAAGCCTTGCACATTTCTTCAAAAACATATCGTTGTGTCGGTATATTGAATTGACTAAACGTATCCAATACCGAACGTGGTGGATTCCTATAGGGATGCAACATCCATGACATCGCCATATTGTACAACGCAGCACGTTCCCTATTACCGGGAAGCTGACTACGTCTTTGTGGACCGTCCGAACCAGCGGACTCAGAAATAGGGCCAAGAGAATTAGCAAAATTAGCAGCAACTAAAGGAGTACGACGTCGGGTATATGGAGAAGTATACGATAGGGTAGGAACAAGAGAAGAATCGGGAACAGAAGAAACAACAGGAGTAAGTAAAACAGGAGCAGTAGCGGGAACAGAAGTATGAGGAAGTACAGGCGGAGGAGCAGTAGGAACAGAAACGGGCAAAGGAATAGGAACAGTCGGAGGAACAGGTTGAGGAGCAGGTACAGGAGCAGGTACAGGCGGAACCACAGGAACTGCGGTACCCTGTGCGTACGGAGGTGGTGACTTCATAAGATAGGACATTAAGGGATCCTCAACTAATTCCTCCTTCTTATCTGACTCCGTTGGCAAAGCGGAATAACATTTATCTATAGTCATACGCTGAAGCCTGTCAAAAACTTCCTTTTCCTTTTCCTCCTTATCACGCTGAAACTGCTCTGCTTTCTTTACAATGGTAGCAACACCATCTCTCTGATTACGTTTTGTCTGTCTGATCTCTTTCTGTCTGGCTTCTTTGCGCCATAACCGAAAGGCATCAAACATGGCCGGCCTTAACTTTTTCTTAAACAATTTAGCCTCGAGGTTATCTAAAATCGGGGTCTCAAAACTACCATGGGGTGGCCAACTAAGGACACCATCTTTTTTGGTGTAGCGAATCCAATATTCATTAAAGGTAATCGGACCTAAACCATGCTTGCTGTAAAGCTCATAAGTGGGAGTTCCAACCGGAGGTATCGGACACGAGTACTCCAGCCGGGAATCCGTACCACAACGTCTGAAACAACTGAACAAAGTACTACGACCAGGCATCTTGCACACTAGCCGAGTTTCACAAACTTCAAGGGTTACGGGATTTACCAAGTCCCAGCAAAGAGCAAAAACCCTCGGTTTTTGGCGGCTGCAGTCGTCAAATATCACAACAAAGAACCAAGTACAAAGAACCACAAATGCAATGGAACCATGCAACCACTAAGCAACCACAACCAAGGACTCTGGGAGCGACCCACAAATACTTAACTCAAAGATCGATGGCGTCACCAGGAAGGCCCGTCAATCGTCTCGCTGTACCAAGGTCTACGCCAGGCGCCAAAACAGGTCTACAGTCAGGGCAGCAGTCCGTCGCAGCCGTCAGGAGGCGGGAATCTTCGCGGGAAAAGTCGTCGGGCCACTTATTTCGACAACAGGATCGATGAAGCGGGGTGCACCTTCCCTCGGAGATTTCACACGAAGTTCCTCACGATCGTCGGGCTTGGACCGGTACCACTGATGCAGCCACACGTTGGGCGCCAACTGAAGGACTGGGTTATTTAAGACCCAGCGGTGCCAGGGGACAACACCTAAAACCTTCGTGGGTAACCTGTTCCGGCGTACAAATGACAGAGACACGGGACACTTCCTTCGGCGTCAAAGATTCGAGGTTTATTTACTGCAGGGAACACAGAAGTCACGTGAAGTACACAGTCGGTATGTTCGCTGGATCTGATTCAATTTGCTACTGTGGATCGCTCCTTTTTATACAATATTTTCCCATACGTTAACATGGTACACAAAGGTTTACAACTTGGTTCCCATAATTATCCCCGAGAGGGGTCGCTTTGATGTATTCAAGGTCCGGAACATAAGTACAGAAACATTCGGTGGTTCCCAACTGAAAAAACCCATCTTCCCACCATTAGTACATTCCAATCGGCAGTAAACAGATCGAAGAAGGAACAGGGACAGGTGCAGAGGAAGGCAGAAACAGTGGGGAGATCGGAAAGGGTGTAAAAGGGGTGGTATCGGGAAACACGAGCTGCAGGCATCAAAGGGACGTGCCTAATGAGATGCACGGCTGAGACAATAGACCGGCACGGCAAGATGTGCCTCGAGCGGGGCCATCTGCCTTACAGTATCATCCCCCTCATCATAAAGGACACTTTCAAAGGAAATGTGTCTTCCGCAAAAGTCTTGGGAATCCAGGGTCGCGAAGCGGACAGCGTCCGTTCGCTGGCTACTTGAGGGCAAGAGACAAAATGGATGCCGTATCTAAGATGGAACCCGTGGGTACAGATAGAAACCCACGAAACAAACGAACGGTTCAGGTTAGCACAGCGAAACTGCGCACACCCACTAAACTCGTCATTTGCGGTTCATAGATACCAGACCATATTCGTGCGAGTCGAAAACACCACTTACGATCGTCACGGAACCTCAGAAGCACTATTAGGATATACATCTACAATCCCCAAGAAAGTCCGCAGGTTTGCATCACTGGGCCTCTTACTGGCCAAGACCGAAGAGGTCTATTTTTGGGGGCGCAAGGCATCCCCAACTGTTCATGGTTGGTTGCGCATTCTTGCCTATTGCCATGTAAACAGAGAACTTTATGCGAGTCAGATGCCTAGCACATCCCGCCCTAACAGTATCTGGGGGCCCTACAAGTCCTATGTTGAGACGCTCAGGCAGGAGTCTGATTCCTCTCTAGAACGTGGCATAACCCCCGAGGGGGTAGGACGAACCCATATTTACTCTGCTTGCCTTTTTATGTATGCAATTCAATGCATGAAGCAATTACATGTCGATTTTGGGGAGAGGGCGTGCTGTGTTGATGCTTCCTTGTTGTTGGTAAATGAATGGGATTGACCAGAGGGACCCTTATATACTGTACGTTTACTGTTTATTATTGCAAATGTTTATTTTTTATGGTTACTGGTTAGATATACTTGTGAAAAGACTAAGGCACAATCTTAGTATGTTGTTACAATTAATGATAAACGGGAGATGTACGAGTAAGTAACTGTAGTTCTTTTGTACAATGTACATGGAAAATAAAGTTTCAAAAAAAAAGGATGCTGCATGATAATGATTGCGTTATGGTGCAGCTGGTGAATGAAGCAGCAATATAAGATGGACATAAACCATGATTTGATTCCGAAATTAATGTAAGGAATTTAAGCTTGTCTGTGCTGCTGAGAGTCAGCCAGTTAAAGGCAGGAGGGTGAGGTGTGATCCTGGCTCCAGATGAAGAGTATTATGATTCTAAATTTGATAACATTGTTGCTGGCACAAAAGGCATGTTTCCGTGAGCAAACTGTTGCAGTGTTGTTAATACCAAAAACCGGACAGTGGACCAGACAAACCAAAAACAGCACCAACCTCCAAATATATACAGACCAATCAATATTTAAGAAAGAATCAATTTCGTGTGCCAGACCAAAGATACCCCTTGTCCAAGGGCACCACTCCCACAGCAGAGTAAAGTATAATTGTCCCAACATTTAGTCCGGCACCACTTGCAAGGCAAATTAAATCAGGTCATATTTCTTGAAGTCCTTATTAAAGTGCTGAGTCTTGATACTTGTTCAATTGCTTTTATTTTCTTATATTTATATACCACAATCAGCCGACACGTTTCGTTCTGTACAACAGAACTTCTTCAGGGCATTCTTATTTTATTCACCTGATTTAATTTGCCTTGCAAGTAGTGCCAGACTAAATTTTGGGACAATGTTGCTATGTTGTTGCTTGTACATGGAACTTGAGAGAATAAGCTATTCACAGTGCAGACTGCAAGTAAGCATGAATGTTTTTGTTTTATTCTAAGGATCTTATATCTTGTGGCTGTAGCAGAAATAAGCAGTCAAGGCTGAATTGGAATTCGACAGCTCCCCTTTATTTCTTTTCAGTTTCTTTGTGATGCCTTGCCATAGTTGCCCTCCCCTCCCCCCGCTCACATCTACCTCGTGTACTGAGCCTTATTGCTAGCCCTGTCTACCCCTTGCTCAGGGCATTACCACTCAGAATATAAGCTCATATAAGCTGGTGTGATGCTCCCCGGGATTGTGGCTGCCTCATGTGTGTTGCACCGTTTTGACTCTCCCCATGTGGGCACCCCAAAAGCTGTAACAGCATGCCCCCATCTGAGTGGAAACTACAGCGGAGTTCAAGGCTCTACTGCAGGAAGTAAGGGCCCCAGGTTTTGAGAATCTATCACAGGATTCCAGGATCTACCGCAGAATTCTAAAGTCTATAAAAGCCACACCCAGGGTTTTCCCAGGTACTTGGCCTTCTTTCCTATGGATGAGAAGAAGCCTCATATACTAATCTGTGTCCTCTGTTTGGTTTCTACTCTTCATCTGTGTTCCTAGCGCTCCAGCTGAGACAATCTTCAAGCTTGGTGCCAAGTTCCTCTTCCTATATATTTAATTCTTGTGACATATCTTGGAACTTCTTCTGCAGCACAAAGGCATTTTTATTGAATCCTTGGAACTCCACTCTCAAAAGTCACAAATGCAAAACAGTTTATCTACCTAAATTGTGGTTAGAGTCTGCTGAAACACTTACAGTTCTTCACATCAGCATGCAAACTTACAGAAAGGGTGGAAACTGAGAATCATTTCTTCCTGGTTTTCATAACTGATGCCTCAGAAGCAGCATAGCCTGTCCTGTGTTAAGAAGAGGATTCTGAATATTTTGATAGGACTCAGTCTACTGCATTGACAGCACCAGAACAGGCCCAATTTATGGCTAGTGGAACTGGGCCTGCATGTCCAGCATCAACCTAGAGCAGTGGCCAAATCACAGAGCTCAAATTCACACATTTCTTACTATATATGCATAGAATTCCCGTTTGGAAAAGCAGAATCTCTGAGATTTGGAGTTGTTTTGAGCCTTAGGTCTTAGCCCTCTCTTTTTTTCATATGATAAGGTTGTCACTTATTTGCAGCAGCTATGTTTACGGCTTCTGTATCTTTTTGATACATATATACTAAATAAACTATGTGAAATATATTTTCCTGGTGAAGAGAAAGTATCAGCAAGCCTATATATTTCTCCCAAACTATGTAAAGAGTAAATGAGTGCATTAAAAAAATTCTTCCATAAATTCCATCTTGCACCTGGCTATCATAAACACAAAACAGGAGTTTAGAAACGATGAATCCTGACATGTTAATGTCGAAATATTATTGTGTTTAGTCTGAACGGTATGCATACTATGCGTACATTTACCTGTAGGGCTGCATTTACCTGTAAGGAACTTTAGGATTGGTCTGTTTGTCATGTCACAAGCCTTCACAGATGAGTGTTTTCTGAACTTGTTTTTACCAGGTAACAAGCTAAAGTCGTAAATCTCCACTTACAGGTATGTGACCTCATATGGTTTTCAGCTTTTTTTTAATTGTAATTTGTATACTGTGAACCAGATCCAATGGGTATCAGAGAATTTTAGATAAGAACAGATTTGTATTTAAGAACGGCTGTGTCATTATTTTACTTTACATTTGGATTCACCTTACATATAGATTACATTCCATTGTAACTAGAGATATAATGAATCAAGTTATTTCTATATACCTACTCACTACCCCAGTCTAAGCAGAAAAGGATTACTTCAGACGCAGAGAGTTTACAGGAGCCACTGAAGCAGTGAAGTTGTCTCTCAATCGGAAGGCTGCTGTGGATCAATATACATATAAAATAGAGTATTTTCACCCAGACCTGGATCTCTGTGTATGACAGCTTTGCAGACCTGAGCGGAGTTCTGCTACTGGGAACTCTGCGGAGTGTCCAAAACACTCTACTGCGCTATGTGGAGTCCTGCAATCGGCAGAGTGGTTTACATAGCGCTGTTCGCGCTGAATTTTAGCATGGGGTTTGTCCTGTACTTTAAAGTCAGTGCAAACGGCACCACGTGCAGCGCAAGAGGGCGCTGCTTCTTTCTGCCTCTTGATTAGATGTTCTACTCGAGCAGCAGATTCCTCAACACAAACGGAATGTTTCTCAACGTGAGCGGCAGAAACCACCCAGGTTGAGAAATCTCACCGGGAGGTGGTCTGGAGTAAGATTTTCCTCGCTCCCGCTCGAAAACGTAGCTTTGCAGAGCGCAAGCAAGGAAAAAACTCCACTCCGCAAATTTTTCAGAACTCTGCGCACTACGCGGAACACAGAGTGGGAAAAACTGTGCAAAATCCTTGAGGGGAGTGGAATTTCATGCCCAGGTCTACAGCTTGGTTGCCATGAGGTCCTAAAATAAACAGTATTGGACTATTCACATATAGAATTATAGGTAACAGTGATGTTTTTTCACCAAGGGGTTCTGAGTGACGTCAAACAGACAAGAGCGAAGCTCGAGTTTCCTATGATGTCACTCAGAACCCACAGGTTAAAACATCCCAGTAATTCACTTTTTACCCATCTATGATTTTATGTTATGTATAGCCCCCAAAATGATATGCCCCTGCCTTCAACTACTGAGTAGAGGCAGAAGATAATGGGAGAGCTATACATAACATGCCCTCATCTCCCTAAAGCAAATGTGAAAAATAAATATCTTATCTGCTATCCTTAACCAAAATGTGCTACCTTTCCTGTCTTTCTCCCCCCTCCTGCAGCTGTCTTTCTGCTTTCAGGCCCCAGAAAGCCCTGTCACCTGACCTGGAAGGCCTTTATGACATCACAACAGAGCGCTTTACATGAGCATCAGTTGAGTTACAGATGGACACATTCATTTATTTTGGGCACAAGGAGATTAAATGATCTGCCCAGAATCGCATTATGTTGAGGGACCCTGCCGAGGCTTGAACCTGGTTCTCCAGCTTCAAGGTCGATCCCTATCAGGGAGGTGTAATACCACCTGATTACTGCATCCCCTGGTTTTCCTGATCGTGGGCTCGGCCTCCATAAGTCCATGCATTCCGCATGCTCCCAATGTCATCTTGTGACTGCTGGAGCAGGTAACATGCACTAATGGGTCTTGCTGGGGAATAGTTGAGTGAAAAAACAAGAGCAGATACAGTAAGGTGAGCGACTGAAGTGCAGTGGCAAGGGGAGTAACTTCATGTCAAACTTGGTCTGTAGATCGGTGAGCCAAATTTTGATAACTACAAATCCAAGCAAACCTACCATTGCATCTTCTGTTGTCATTGGACGCGGTGCCAGTTTGATGGTCAGGCTGCTGGCAGCAATGGTGTCCAATAAAATCCATACTGTTCTCCACCCTAGTGACCGGCATCACTGTGTATTTGACTCATTTACAAAAATGTGAACGACCCTTAAATGAACTATATGATTTTGAGACCAAATGAATTAATACTGCCTTTCATACAGTCTTTGCCATCATTAAATCTCCAAAGTGTTACCTAGAGGGCTCCATCAGCTGTTTACTAAAGATGCACAAGTCTTTCTAAAAAATTCAGAAATTAAATTATGTTTGGGTAAGATGAGTATTGATGAAAATGAGGTTGTAAAATAATGCTAAAATTATACGAATTAGGCTACAGTCGCTAAAATAAAAAATATTAAGATAACGGGGCTTACGGGTCACAATCAATCTCGATCCCGGCTCCAATCACAGTGCTAGAAGCCTTCTGGCTGTGGAAAGGTGCTCAGGGTGGGTGCTTGGGTGGGACACCCGCTACAGCACAATAGTGGAGGCAGTGCTTGGGATGGCAGTGGGAAAATTTAAAAGAAGGTACAAAAGGATATGGTATCAAGAAAAAGTCTTTAGTCTCCACAGGAGCTATCCGGTATATATAGGAATCTGACTCTTTATGTGATAAATTAGTTATATTGTGTAAAGAGTCCAGAGATTCCCCACGAAGTTCACAAGTCTTCTCTGACAACCCAAAGTGCTCTATTTCTGGCAGTGAGGTCGAGCTGCCTTAGGCCTAACACAGTGGTGTGTAAGACATTTGTTATACACCCAGTGACTAATAACTGACACACACTTCAAAAAGGAGATCCAAACCAATTTAAAAAAATAATCTTCTTTCTAAATTTATTTTAAAATCAAAATATACATGAAAAGATGAGTACGTTTTTCAGTAAGAATACTTAGGGCCCTATTACGACTTTAGCGGTGTGGTGCCTGGTCCACCCCACTGCTGCACTGCCAAAGCGTGGTCAGACCACCTGCCAGATTAGGAGTGTCCTCCTGTCTGGCAGGTTTTTTTGGGGGTCGTTCC
This sequence comes from Lissotriton vulgaris, assembly GCF_964263255.1. Taxonomy (NCBI): domain Eukaryota; kingdom Metazoa; phylum Chordata; class Amphibia; order Caudata; family Salamandridae; genus Lissotriton; species Lissotriton vulgaris. The sequence goes on from NC_141696.1 coordinate 1,401,274,331, forward strand.
CACAGCGGCGCCTCTAAAAGCAGGCACTGTGATGGGAACACCAAAAACAGTTTTGGGACAGCATGGACTGAAAAGTCCATGCTGTGCTTAAATTGGTGTGCATCCACAGGGCACAGAGGCACAGTGGGGCCCTGTAGGACCCCCTTAGTTTCCTCTCCGCCAGGGTTTTCTTGTAGGAGGAACCTCCATGAAAACCCTGGCAGAGAGGAAACTCCTATTATGCCTGGTGGGACCGCTGCGGTCCCACCAAGCATATTGATGCCCTACACTGCCGCAACACCACCAGAGAGCTTGGTTCTCTAGCGGCTATGGCGGGCAAACTCATAATAGGGTTGTGGGGAGACTGCCACAGCCCGCGAGTCTGGCAGTTCGTGGATGCCACATTCGCAATCGGGCCTTGGTGCAATTTTTCAGGTCAGCAATGTTAACCTATGGGAGGAAAACAAGAATGCAGTTTTGCAGCTAAGTATATGACTTTGAGTCTTGGTTTTCAGCATAAAGAATCAACACAAGGCTAGCTTCAGGTAGGTAATAACCCCGCACCTTCAGCGGCACAGGGGCAGCGGAGTACAGGGTTCAAATTCAGAATCTGGCGCCGAATGTTATTCAACGGAGAAAGGGTGTAATCAAAGAGATGCTGCTTACAGGTAAGTAACATGGTTTAGTAGCCCAGTCTCCAGGGATTAAGGTAAGCACAGGGGCCACAGGTCAGCACCAAATGTACACCCTCAGCGGCATAGGGGAGGCCGGCTGCAGAGTGCTAACACATGTTCGGGAGCCCAATTCAAATCAACATGGGAGATCGGTTTTGGAAAACAATTGTAGGTTCTGGCCAGGAAGCTGGATGAAGAAAACCAATAGCTGCTCAGGTAAGCACTGATGCTTGGGGACATAGGGACACCATTGGTCAAGCTCCCTATGGTCTAGGGGCTTTGGGGGTTGCAGGGGTGTCCTTACATGTTGGAAAAGGCTTACCGGAGCAGGTCGCGGTTAGGGGGTCATCGTGCAGAGGTTTCAGGTGTCCACGTGGAGTCCGTTAGGGGTCAACACACAATGGACTCTTGCTCAGAGTCACTGGGGAGCCTTCGCAGGACTGGTGTGCCACTTTGACTCGGACTGTAGGTGTCAGATGCAGAGCTGGGTCGGGTAGGTGGTTTTGCGGGTCCTCTGGGCCGAGCTCATGTTCTTTAAAGATGGTTACTGGACGGGTCCGCTGTCCATGGGAGTTCTTGATCTTTATTGAAGGCAGGCAGTCCTCACTGTTGCTTGGCCTGCTGGATGAGTTGACTTTTGTAGGAGGGGCAAAAGGCAGCAGAAAGGTCAGCAGGGCTGGCGCTGAGTCAGTCGCTGATCCTTCTTCTTTCTTGCTGTTGCAGATCTTCAGTGTACGGGATTCATAGCTAGTCTGCAATCAGCCTTCAGGGCCTGGAGATGCCTCCTAAATATTAGATTTAAGGGTGTTACAGGGGAGTGACCGGTAGAGACCAATGGGTCCCTTACCAGGGGTGTCTACACCCTCTATTATGCCACCCTCCTGTGGGAGGTGCATAGTCCTAGCCCTGATTGTATAAGTCCCACCATCTTCAAGATGGTGGGCACTGAAAAATGTGCTTCACTTCGCCTCCAGCAACTGAGAGGTGGAGTTGGCAAAGGGGGGCACATCCCCTATTCTCACTTAGTTTTCCAGCCGGTTCTCCCACCAAAAGTGGGGGTTTGAACCAGAGGCTGCCATCTGCTGCTAGCAGCAGAAGCTAGTTATACGTTACAAATGTGGCAAGGCCTTGGATGCTTCCCTCTTGAGCACTGTGCCTGTCTGAAATAGGAGGTGACACCTCTGCAGAGAATGGGCTTTGTGTCTGGTCTCAGAGAACAAGGGCTCTCACCCCATGGGTCAAGAAACATGTCTGATAGAGGCAAGGTGCCTAAAGCCAGTCAGACACCACACCAAGGTCAGTATGTTTTCAGGGGTCACCTCTGAGGTACCCTGTGCATACATGTTTTAATAACTCCAACACACACATCAGTGTGGGTTAATTAAGAGGAGTTGTTTGGTACCAAACACTCCTGGGTTCAGTGAAGCCATCATGGTGCTGGGGAACTTGAGTTGTCGAGTTTCCAGCTCATGTACTCTCTATGGCTTCCCTGATACTTACAATATTAAGAATTGACTTACTTATAGTAGGGGCATATCTGCTCATACAGATATGCCCACAACTGAGTTATAGTGCACCCTGCCTTAGGGCTTGTAAGGCCTGCTAGAGGGGTAAAATACCTATACCTTAGGCAGTGCTGCTTGACATTTTTCTCTGCACCAAGGCATGCAGGCTGAAGCGACAGTTTGTATGGCCTTGGGAGGTTCATAAGGGACCCTCCTCAGCCCCAATGCCCCAGCTACCAGGTGTACCATTTTCTAGAGACTTACAGGAGGGGAGGTCTGAAGTTGCGCCAATCATGGTACAGTTTTAGAGAAGGAGCTCTGGGACAGGGGACCTGGTTGGCAAGGACCCTGTGCACTTTCAGTGCACAGGGTGGAGTGGTGTGGCTCACTGGTTAGATGCTGCAGACCCGGAAGCAGAGGACGGCCCGGGACCAGGGTTCAATCCCCGACGCGGCAGGGTCGTGAACCAGGGTCAGCGGACTCCATAATTCTCACCTCGGTGCCTACTCTAACAAGGGATCACACTCGGCAACTCTGGGCATTAGCTTGCCTCATCTCCACAACGGCCCCCCACAAACGCCGGGGATGCCTGGTTTCACCTTGGAGATACCCAGGAGGGAGCATCTCACAGGGAAAGCCAGGACGGGTTCCCCAGCGGTCTATAGCGCCAGGATGACTCCGGGTAGCAGTGCGCTTTACAAGACACACATATTTACATTTCAATCAAAACCACATAATTTTCCAACCATGTCAAATGGGGCACTTTCTCACAGTATGTATATTTTGTAAGATCTATGTTGTAAAAAAGAACGCACAGCACTTTATTTTAAAGTGAACATGTTTGATGATTTGGCACTTTTGCACAAATCTCTAGATTATTTAAGCATTGGTTTAAACTATTCTTTGTGCTTTAATATTTACTATGTATCTATTAAGATATCTAGAAAAGGTGGATGGTTGAATAATTTAAGGTGATTTATTCAAAAAAAGTTGTAATAAAGGGAGGGCGCATTTAAAGGTGCTATGTAAAGCCAGCAGAATATTTCATTAATTGGCAGATACAGTGAAGATTGTTATTTTAATGTGAATGGACTAAAAAATCAAAAGAAACCATAAGAGAATGGAATATAGAGCTTGGTGTCTATTATGCTATCAGATATCTATGCTCTTTAGTCATTATTTAACCTTCAATAAGATAATGTAGAGTACAGCACGTGTGCTATTATCCTCCCCTTTGACAATGGAAAATGGACAGGCTCAGTTCCCTACATACACATGCTTTAATGCTGATAATGGGAAATTTTTATGGAGTCAGAGAACAGGTTTTTCAGTGTTCAGAAAAATGGCGCTCAGCTTGTCACGGTTAGTATTAGAATGTCGTGGTATAGAATTAGGTGCTTCTTGGCAGAGGAAAACCTTAACCTCTGTAAGAGAAGAGGTACCGGGACCTCTCTCTAATGTAATTGGACAAGAATCCAGAGCACACTTAGTGTATCAAATTAAATTTCAATCTTCAAACGATCAACTGGTTGAAGCGATGGGATAGATCAAACACGCATAAGTATTTCAAAAAGATTTTATTGTTCAGCAGTGTTCTTTCCTCAGAATCACTGTGCTTATCACTCTAGCTTACACGTGTTTCATCACAGCATGTGGCTGTGAATCTTCAGGGCTGATCTGAATGATCAAGGCGCGTTATCGGGAGACCGGTGATAATTCCGTCCCGGTCCTAATCGGGATGTTTTGTGTTTGTAGGAAAACGGTACCGAGAGTAATCGGTTGCCGTTTCGTCAAAATTCAGCCGAGTGCAGCTCCTGTTCCCGATTCGGAAACAGGAGCTGCACTCGGCTCAACCCACGGGCTAACAGCCTGAATAGCACCGACGCTGTGTGAACTGATACACACGATCCCCATTTTGACGAAACGGCAACCGATTACTCTCGGTACCGTTTTCCTACAAACACAAAACATCCCGATTAGGACCGGGACGGAATTATCACCGGTCTCCCGATAACGCGCCTTGATCATTCAGATCAGCCCTGAAGATTCACAGCCACATGCTGTGATGAAACACGTGTAGGCTAGAGTGATAAGCACAGTGATTCTGAGGAAAGAACACTGCTGAACAATAAAATCTTTTTGAAATACTTATGCGTGTTTGATCTATCCCATCGCTTCAACCAGTTGATCGTTTGAAGATTGAAATTTAATTTGATACACTAAGTGTGCTCTGGATTCTTGTCTGATAATGGGAAATTGTTCAATATGGTTCAGAGCTGCCCAAAACTGGGAATAAATTATGGCTACCCTATTAATTGCCTTAAAAATATCTGTTGCCCAAAAGTATGTCTCTTTGGTACTATGAGTGAGTGACATAAGACCCACCACAACTTCCTCTTACTAAAGATTGGATATCTCTTACCAAAAAGTTTAGAATTTTTTTCTTGCTGACCATTTTTTTCAAATGTGATTGTATAATGCGTGTCTTAATTGGACAGATTCTATCAATTTATCTCTATCAATTATTTTGTGATGGCTTATCCTCGCTTGTCTGTTGGTGCACTTTATGTAGTAAAGTTCGTAAGATTCTGTGATTGACACACCCTGTGTTTCTCTGAAGAACTGGGCAAGCCCAGACTGCTCTGAAATGCCTTGGTTCCCCTTCCCTTAAATCACATCATAATGCTACATCTGACAAGCATGTTCTTGCCTCCTTCCTGACACCACACTGTAATTGCGTCATCATTAGATCTACGTAGTGGCTGCTATGATGCCTGGCTCATTTGTTGAGCCTTGTTTCCATGGATCCCAATGCTCTTGATGTGTGTCCTGATGCCAGTGGTCCCCTGCATGTGAATTTAAGGAAACTAATCTTTATGGCCTTCACAGGTTGGGAATACCTTCTACTTCAGAAGCACGTCAGCCTCCTCGATTAACTCTCTTCGTTGAGTTTGCTACCCAATACTTTCTATAGCATCCTACAAATAAGAAGTCTCTGTGGCATCACACTAATTCCAGTGGGAAACTAAAGACTTTCAGCTGATACCATATACTTTTGTGCCTACTTTAAAAATGTTCCCACTGCAAACCCAAGCACCACCTCCACCCTTGTGCTGCAGCGGGGGTCCCGCCCAAGCACCCACCTAGTGCACCCTTCCACTGCCAGAAGTCTTCTAGCACTGTGATGGGTGCCAGCATTGTGATTGATTGTGACTCGTAAACCCCATTATCTTAATATTTTAGCGACTGTAACCTAATTTGTCGTCTTTTAGCATTATTTTTCAACCTCTTTTTCATCACTACTCACCTTACCCAAACATAATTTAATTTCAGATTTTCCAGAAAAACTTGTGCATCATTCAATTCCCCGCCAGTTGCTCTTAACAGTTCCTTTTTTATTAGGTCGAGCATTCGAGATTGAGACCCCTTGTATATACTTTAGTATATACTTTAGTATATACTTATATGTGCACTCTGTGGCTCTGGAGATCAGCCCTAGGACTTGTCTGCTTGCACTTAGGGACTTTTTTTCTGTTCAACTGTCTCTATTTACCTGTTTTGATGGAAAGCGACCAGCAGAGGTCAGCAAAATACCAGAATTGCTTTGTGCTGAGGGACTTTATTTTTTTTATTTTTTTTGCAACTGCCTCTATTTAACTTTCTTGACAGAAAACGACCAGAAGAGGTCAGTACAATACCAGAATCACTTCAGCATTCTCGGGAGTCCAGTCCATAGAAATTGTCTTCCACAAGCACCCGTAGACAATAATATTTTTTTCAAATCTTGTATTTTCAGTGATATGACCACCGAAGGCCCTGCTTTTATATTACAAACAGAGCTTTGGGCTATACCATTTCCAGTTGTACGGCAATATTTCTCTCCATGTGTTCCCATACCTGGCATGTCACGCAGTTTGGTGCTTACTTTACCTCCATGTTAAAGAACAGTAAATGTTTCAGCACCCAGGCTAATGTGCTGCATAGCTAAATACATATAAGGTCCCAAAGGTGAGACCGATTGCATTGCAAATGCTTGTCACTTCTTGTAGCTCCCCATGGATCTCCATAGATGATAATTCCCCTCATCAGGCTTCGTAAATGCAGTTGGAGATGCACATCAAGTGAGTTTCCCCCCTTTTATTTGTATCCCTTTTATTTACAAATTATTCATTGTTATGTGTGCTAAAAAAATAATTCCACTCAAAAAAGACCTGGCGCTTTCTACAAAACAAATGTGAGTTTCATTCATGTGTGACCAGGCGTGCGCACCTTTATGATTTTTTTTCCATTTTTAATTTTTATGTGACAATTTGTATTACTGTTTTTTCTTATTTTTCAGATTTTATCATCATATGAAACCACAGGTATGTGATGGATGTGACTGTATTCATGTATGTACATTGAGGGGCATATTATCAAGACAGGCGATAAAATTATCGCCGCTTTATCAGCAGAAAACTGCTGATAAAGCGGTGATAGTGGGCTTGATAATATGCTCTATGAAATTCCGATCGAAGCCCATGTTAGATGTGAAGATATCTAACATGGGCTTCGATTGGAATTCCATAGAGCATATTATCAAGCCCATTATCCCTGAGTTCTTTTCAACGAATAGTTAACGTTGATTTTTTTTCTTTATTCTATATATCATTTAGATTAATTGTGCTCAGTTATTCTTCGTGTTTGTCCTGATGAAGACCCGTTTAATTGTCCTGGATTGAAAAGCAGTTCAAATGTACTCGGCAGACAAGGCAATTATTCCTTGACTCTAATTAGAGAAGATTGTTTTCAAATATTGAAGGAACTTTGTTAATTTGAAACACCTCCCTCCATCCACAGGAAAATATGTTAGTCTTCTCAATGATTCTTTTATTGTGATAATCGTCTTGTGCCAGCTTGTCACTCAAACCCTGCCTGTTCAACTGATACACAGGGCACGTGCTACAATGTTTTCTCGTCTCCTTTATGCTGCTTTAAATAATGGTTTCATAAGGAAAATTTCATATCAAAATATTTTTGGGTCATTATCCTTCTTTGCAATTGAGTGCATGTGATCATACACTTCATGGCATTAAATTAAATTATATTAATGATTTACTCATCTTCTGATGAGGAGGGGTAAAGAGGAATCAGTCACTCTTCTGTGGTTCCTGATCAAAATGTGCCTGGAGTTTTCTTAGCTCAAGAGATTTAAAAGTTAATCCAGGAAGCTGTCTGTAGTGCTTTTGGCTGCAGAACGTTCTAAGCAGAGGAAGAGGCATCAAAGCCTGTCTGCACATCGTGATGATGTTCCTCTTCCTCTCCTTCAGAACCAGAAACTAGTACCCCAAGCTCGGAAAAATGCAATCGAAGAAAGCAGGTCAGACAAGTACTGGACCACATTAAAAGCTACTTCATTTTCTAGAGAACCCTGTTCTAGAGGTTTCAAAAGCGCTGTTTATACAGTTCAGTAGACTTTCCAGCTTATCTGTTCCTCTCCATGAAATGATGAAAGGCCTAATACTCAGGGAGTGGAAACACTTAGAAAACATTATTATACTGTGTTTCCTGCAAAGGATGTATATGTGAGGAAATGCTGAAAAGGTTCTTCCTGACTCTAGCAGTACTGGCTACCCTTAGGGCCTAATTACGAGTGTGGAGGTTAGGACCGCCAGACTTGTGGTGAGGCGGTGGTGGCTGTCTTATGACCGCCACATTATACCCTTAGTAGTCATGCCTCCCTGGGGCCGCCAACACCACCAGGGAACGGCCGTTCCCTGGTGGTGGCGTGGCAGTCCAGAGCCATTAAATGCTTGGCGGGACTGCCATGGTCCCGCCAAACATATTACGAGTTTCCTCTCCACAAGGGTTTTCATGGCGGTTCCTCCTCCATGAAAACCCTGGTGAAGAGGAAACAAAGGGTGCCTCATGGCCTGTGGATGCACACAGGGGGGCACACCATGTGCCCCCCTGTGTGCATGCACAGAAGTTCCAGCACAGCATGGACTTTTCCGTCCATGCCGTGCTAGAACTGTTTTTGGTGTTCCCATTGTGGTTCCTATTTTATAGGCACCGCTGTGGGATCGCCAAAGGAATCGCCCGCCAATGACTAAAAAAGTATTTATATAGCGGGCAGTTCTCGCGCGGGTTTGGCGGTGGGGCGGCCCAGCCGCCGCAACACCAAACTCGTAATTGGTCCCTCAGTGTTCACACTTATGTTAATCAAGAAGATTGCTGCCCCACTGATCCAGTGGTGAAAAGAATTGAAAAAGCCCTGATGAAGGCAATATTCTGACACTAAGAGCTGGTATTTATGTGGCATACACAGCTCACGCTCTTGTTGAAGTGTTTGAATATTTGCCACTGCTATGAAAGATGGAGGGGGGGCTTCTCATAGTTATTGCCCTACCCGGGCCCTCAGCACAGATTTCCTGTAGCTATTTGTAATGCAATACTATCGTTCATCAGCCTTTGTATTAGAACTCTCTATTCTCACTAAACGCCATATGGTGCTAAGAAACTGGAATGCCAACACATCTGAGAAAGCAGCTTAGTGTAAATTCCTTTAATGGGGAAAAAGCAGCATGATTTAATGATAACAAAGACCATTAAAAACAGAAAACGCACTCTGACGTATAAAGACAAATCTTCATCATCATCATCAGCTCAGTCATATGGTGATTCCAGAAAATTAACCAACTCTAGTCAACAAAATGGAAGCGGAAAAAATCAGTGTTTGTTTCTCAGTAGCCATGGCAAAAAAATCAGAGGTCCTGACTGTAGTGACCTGGCTCAGGGGGCACTAGGACCCTGTACCCGACCATGGGGAGGGGACAGGAACTGGACACCCCTTCTGGTCAGGGAGTGGGAAGGCAATTGCTGGACACGAGGGCAGAGGGAATGGACGTGCATGTGGGCAAAGCCAACAGATAAGAAATAAAGAAATACATAATCGCCTACCCGCCTCTGCGTGGGTCTTTACCAAGACACGACTAATGGCAACTGTCAGACCTGGCATCATTGGCGTGAGTCTCCTTTCCATTTTGACGGATTGCCTCCTCTGTTTTTATATGTTTTTGCTGGATTTATGCTTTGGGCACTGTGCCACTGCTAATCAGTTCCACGGTACAAGAGCTCCCTATGTTAAATTAATGTACTAATTGGTTATTCCGTGATTGGCTTATTTTATTTATCTTTCAGCCCCTAGTACAGTGCACCATGTGTGCCCAGGGCTTGTAAATCAAATGCTGCTGGTGGGCTTGCAGTACTGGTTGTGCCACACACAGAAGCAGCTTGTAAAGTGTGTCTCAGGCCTGCCGTTGCAAGGCCTATGTGCAGTCTAGCACTGCCATGTCGACTTGGCCAAGTGCACCCACTTGCCAGTTCCTAAACCTTCCCTTTGCTTCATGTTAGGCACCCCTATGGTAGGCCCAAGGGCAGGGTGCATTGTAAGTATAAGGTAGGACATGCTCTGATGTGTGTAGCATGTTCTAATAGTGAATTACAGCCATTTTCGTTTTTCACTATTGAAGGCTACCTGTTCTCATAGGCTAGAATGGGCAGTTAAGATTATTACATTCTTATAATCCTAACTGACTCAGGGAACATGGTAAAAATTCGAATTTAGTATGCCTGAACTCAGAATAATAAAGTACATCTTTTCTTAAATGTATTTTAATATTCTGTGTTTGCAAATACCACTTTTATAAAGCAGGTATTTGCTTGCCTAACCATTTGAGCCTGCCTCTACTGAGTTGTGTATTCCTTGTCTGGGTTTGTGTGTGACAGGGCTGGGGAATTCCAGGAGACAGGCTGGGGCAGCCCAGTGGTGAATAGAGAGATCTACATCTAGATGGGAGGGAGGAGTCGCACCTGGGACCTGAATAGGGCTGGGCCTTCCCTCTACAATGCTGGCTCCACCCCCTGTGGCTTGTCTGATGTCTCTGCCCTGCACTGTGAAAGTAGAGGAGGAATCATGTCAACAGAGTGCTCCAGAGCAGTATCTTCCCTCCCCTGTGCTGACTCCACCTCCGGTGGGGCATCTGCTGTCTCTGCCCTGCACAGTGAAAGGAAGGAAGGAGTCATGTAAACAAAGTGCTCAGGAACTGGTTTGAACTAGGCAGAGGCCTCTCTGCCTTCAGAGTAACAAAGGATTTTGGGGTATAAATATTGGGACCCTGCTCCTAAGAAATTAGATCACTTCTGGAACAAGAACCCTTTCTGCCAAGGAGAAGAACAAAGGAAGCTGCAGGAGTTTGGACTGCCCCTCTGCAAGTGTGCTGTTTGCGAGGTTGGCCTGCAGTGGTTGCTTCATTGCCAAGGGAAAGGAGAAGGAACTTTGTAAGTACTTTCATCTACAGAATATTCTCCAAGGGCTTGAACTGTGCTTGCCTCCTGCTGAAGTCTCAGAGCCTTCACCTCCAGCTCCCTCCTGAATTTCCTTGCTGGGAATTCTGACTCCAGTTACTTGCGTGCCGCTGGGAGTTGAAGCGCGACGCATCGAGAAGAAGCATGTCGCCGCCGCAGCTGAAATCATCGCAACGCCAGAGACGCGAGCCTTCGCCGCACCTCCCTGGAAGCGTGTGTTCATCCAAGCTGCCTGCTGTCGCATCACCGGAGAAGCGTGACGCCATCGAGAGAGTCACCATCATATCATCGGAGAAGCGTGTTGCAGGGCCTGTTGCAACTCCAAAGTACAGAGACGTTGCAAGGCTGCCAGGGCGTCATCGCAACGTCATCGCATCGCCGCATCAAGGGCGCCATCTTCTCGCATTGCACCCGGATCATCGCATCACATCAAGGTGCCATCTTGAGCACCGTAACGGGCCCGCAGGAAGAGAATCAACGCATCACCTCCGCACTGGTAAGGCTCACGACGAGTCCCCTACTCTGCGCAAGCATTGAGAAAGGACGCAACCGTTCCCCCGGGTCATGGAACCAACGCATGTCCCCTTGTGCGAGCCTTTTGTTCACTTTGCGATATGCATCCAGGTACTTTGTTGAGAACTTTGTCGCATTTACCAACAACTTGAACTAAGAGACTTTAATCATCTTTTAAGTAATCTTAGGGTTGTATTGTGGATTTTTGTTGTTTATGGTCTTGTGCTAAGTCTATATAAAGAATACTTATTTTTATAAAACCTGTGTTGTGTCCATCTGTAGTGTTATCACTGTATTACTGTGTATATTCACAAATGCTTAACACACGGCCTCTGAGATAAGCCTGTCTGCTCGTGCCAAGCTACCAAGGGGGCGAGCAGCGGTTATTAAGGAGTGTAATGCCCTTATCCTGACTTAGAAGTAAGGGTTCCTATTTGGACAAAGGTGAACACCATTGCCAACTAGAGATCCCCAGATCTAACAGCGACGAAGGTGGTGGCTCAAGTATCACCACCAGAAACGTGCGAGAAGCGTCCTCCTGTAACATCCAAAACGGAATATGAAAAATAAAAACCTAGGCAATTAATATTTGCTTGTCTGTACAATGAAAAAAGAGAGCGGTAAACCAATGGCAACTCAAGTTCTACCTTTTATTCACATCATTCAATAAAAAATACATATTACGTTAAAAGATTTGTGTCCAAAAATATTTAGACCAAATCACATCAATAAATATAAAACAATGTCACAAAATTATAAAAGAAACATAGCAAGTGGCATAACAATACATTCGACGCGCATTTCGGCGACCAGCGCCTTCTTCAGGAGTAGCCACGTACTTCTTAAAAACAAGAGTGGGTATACAATGAATTCAGTTAAATAAATACAAATCAAGAAAGGACTTTATAAATATAAATTATGTGAAAAAATTCCCAGGCAGTCTAACTGGTAGGCAAACAATTGATCCGACCCAATAGCAAAAGGAGCATTCAAGAGTGAATTTATAAAACAAACATACTTTTAATTAACATAGTAAAAATCATATAAGGACCTGAACAAAAATCAGACTATATGATGAGATCTTACAAATATCATGACATTTACATATAGTAGTCAACACATATATATTTAATACATAAAAAAATTTAAAAGAAGGAGAAATTTAAACAGTTTAATAAAAAAGACACCGTAAATCATAAATGGTGCCTCAGGTACAATGGCAAAAAAGAACTCGATGCGCGTTTCGGCGGAAAACGCCTTCCTCAGGAGTCGCAGTTGATTATATTGGGAAACTGATGACAAGCAAGCGAAATCTTCATTCAAGGATATAAAACAACACCAGGTAAATGATATTCCTGTAGAACATAGATCTGATGATGCTAAGATGTAATCTATCGCTGTTCATCAAGGGTAATGGAGCAGTTCCTTAAACCGGCATACAATATATCTGAATGATTAAAAACTTTTTTTCAAGATGTAGAAAATGGTAGCGTGCAGTATAAACGTTTCTACCAGGATATGAGCCCCAGGACGACAACTATTGCATATAAAGTTGCGATTAGGGCTTGGTATTTCTTTCAAGATATCAAGAAAATCCGGTAATAAATGATAATCGTCTGCGGTAAGTTTGATAGCCTCAGAGCGACGGTTGATAGCATACGAAGACTTGTATAGGTCTGCTGATAAAATGTCCGGCGGTAGGATACTGCTCACAATGAGTGTATGGCGTGGCGTCCCGTCTGCCAAAAAAGGAATCACTCTATATATATATCACTTTATAAATATAACACATGTACAAAGAAAAAAATAACAATCAAATAGTTCATCATTATACAATTTGTAGAACCTTTTCATGAACAACATATATAGTGGTTACAACCTCTCAATTTTTAGCAGACAAGAAAAGACTGGTTGGTTGAAAATACAGTCTAATTTCAACGTAACAGGTTCCAAGTAGTCCTTTTTCTATTTCCATCAACTACGGAAAACTGAAAGTCCTGTTTAGTCCGCCTTCTACCTCTATCTTTGATGGGTATCTGCACCATTGGTTATCATTTTTTATCAAGACGCTGGACGCCTTTTGCCCCTGATCCATCTCGGCTGCACACCATTGTAGGTAAGCACAGCCCACCCTGGTCTGCCGACCACCAAGAAACAACCAGTGCTGTCAGGAGTTCGCGCTGGACTGCAAGCAACGAAAACAATGAGCCTACTCTGGTCCATCGGGTCCACAGTAAAAAAACAATAATAAAAAAAACACGAAGTCGGGAGCCCACCCGATTACGAGAAAAACTGAGCCAGGAGCCCACCCTGGTCCGCGTGTGCCTGCCTGCAGAGACATAGGGAGCCCACCCTGGCCGCATCCTAGAAGGTGAGGTGAGGGAGGCTGAGGGCACCCAATCGCAAAGAAACTGACCGCCAACTGCCGGGAGAGCCTCGAGCTTCTCGCGTATAGATTTCAAGCTGAAATCTCGTGAGAGCTTGGTAGCCATCTTGGAGTCAGGCAGGACAGCCAATGAGAGCCCAAAGAGGCCCTGGTGGCCTTTTTAAAGTGAGGCAAAACAAAGTATAGTAAATCTCGCCCACCAAAATCTCGGCGGCCATCCTAAGACGAGGCGGGGGAGTCAATGAGGAGCCAGGAATAGGAAGAGGCATTTTGAGGTCAGGCAAACACCGAAAAGAAGAAAAAAGAAGAAGAAAAGAGAAGCAATAAAAGGAAAATACAACAGAATAAAATGAAATAACACGAAATAAAGAAATAATTGAGGAAAAAGAAGAAACTACAAGGAAAAAGGAATTAAGCACGAAAAAGACCTGCACAAGACCTGCACGTCAAGAAAATGACTGACCCCGCAAGTGACAAGAACAGTGAGCAGGCCATATTTCGCAGACCACTACCATTCAGCCTATCGGAACCACAGAGAGGCATCAGGTGGGAAGGATGAATTCAAAGCAATTTGAACAATACATGCGCGCCACAGAAATCGCAGAGGTCAAACTGATGGACTATGACTTCAAGATAGTGCACATGCCGGGCAAAGAACACAACCCGGCTGACTACATGTCACGGCACCCCTTACCACAGGCACCAGAGAAGACATCAATGGCAGATGAATATCTAGGACAGAACACTCCGGCGCCAATAACAATAGCGGAACTAGAGCAGGAGACAGCAAGGGATGCCACATTGCAACAGCGAAAGTAACGACAAGACAGCAGAGATGGAGACACCTCAACAACAACTGCACCATGGGAGAAGGATTAAACAAGGAGGAAATGTTAGCATTCAAAAAGATACATGAATAACTATCAGAGACCGAAAACTGAATAATAATGCAAGGGACAAGGATAGTAATGCCAAGTGTACTACATCGACAGACTGTTAATTTGGCACATGAGTTGCACAGAGGCATGGTTGCAACAAAAAAGATGTTACGGGAGAAAGTATGGTTCCCTGGCCTAGATAGAATGGTGGAGGACACCATCCTAAATTGTTACATCTGTCAAACAACAGGACAGCCAGCAAAGCCTGAACCATTACAAATGTCGGAACTTCCAAGGGCAGTATGGACAACGGTGGCAGCAGACTTCTATGGGCCTTTGGACACGGGCAACTACTTGCTCGTGATCATTGATGAATACTCAAGAATTCCCATAGTGCGCCACATCTCATCTACATCTGCAACCGTGACACTGCCAATACTGGATGACTTATTTGCGGCCTGGGGCTCCCGAGAGACATCAAAGACAGACAACGGTTCTCCACTCTCAGGGGAGGAGTTCCGAAAATTCATGACCTACCTACGCATTCATCACAGGAAAATAACGGATCTGTGGCCAGAAGCGAATGGCATGGTTGAAAGGTTCATGGGCAACAATAAGAAGGCTGTCTAAAGAGCAAACTGGCACAGATTTCCATAGGACAAGCACTCTGTCAAGTACTACGAGATTATAGAAACATCCCCCACAGCTCCACAGGACGATGTCCCGCTGAATTAGTGCTGGGGAGGACAAGCAGGACGAGGTTACCACAGTTAGAAGCCGAGATGCCACCAGAACACAGCAGCCTTGCTGTCAGAGACCAGGAGGCTAAGGAGAAGATGAAAGCATACGTAGACGCCAGGCGACATGCCACTTCGTCACACCTCAAGCAAGGGAACTCGGTGGTGGTGCGTCAGCAACAACGGTGAAAGTCTGACAGCCCGTTCTTAAAGGAACCGCTAATAATAACAAATGTCAACGGGCCAATGATAACGGCGGAGTCAGGTCCCTACCGAAAAACAAGAAACAGTTCTCACTTCATAGGACTGAAGACCATGGATGAAGACGGAGAGGACACTGCAGCCGAGAACATCGGCTCACAGGAGAGAAATGGAGCGATGGATAACAAAGGAAGAAGAAAAAACAAGATTGAAGGACAAGAAGAGGGATCACAGAAAGAAAAAAGAAGGGACTTGTCCAAGAAGAGCGAGCAAAGGGGCAAAAAGACTGATTGAAGAAATGTAGTGATGGGGATGTATAAATCTCTCTCTTTCCCTTACCTCTCTGTTTTCTTTTCCTTCTCTACACATATCTCTCTTTCTCTCTCTCTTCATCTCTCTCTTTTCTTTTTCTCTTCTCTCGTTGTTTTATTCTTGTGACAAAGGGGGAGATGTAGTGACCTGGGTCAGGGAGCACTAGGACCCTGCACCGGACCATGGGGAGGGGACAGGAACCGGACACCACTTCGGTCAGGGAGTGGGAAAGGTATTGCTGGATACAAGGGCAGAGGGAATGGACGTGCATGTGGGCACAGCCAACAGGTAAAAAAATACATAATTGCCTACCCGTCTCTGCGTGGGTCGTTACCGAGGCACGACACTGACTCATGGAAATGGAGAAGGGTGGCTCCAGTTGGAGGTCGTATTGAGCACCCCAATGGACCAGTGGGTGCTGAATATAATTCACAGTAACTTTGTCATCAAATTCGTATCCATGCTTCCAAACTCGAGTGCATACTTACTGCCATTCCAAGGAACAAATCCAAAGTAGATGCTTTGCGGATAGGAATTTCATCATTGTTGAAGAACAAAGATCTCACAGTCACCTTGGCCAGAATGAGGGAAAGGAGTTTGCTCAATTTTTTTGCTGGTGGAAAGAACTTAAGGAGTATTTGGGTCTGTGCTTGATCTAAAGGAGTCAATTCTTGGACAAAAACTATCAATTTCAAAATGGTCTTTCTGCAGAAAATAATTCCAATGGTGATGCCAGAATAGTTTCCAATAGCAGTAGACTTCCAGAATTCCTATCTGCATACCAGAGGTTTGAGCACCTCCCGGAGGCGTTCTTCACAAGGATAGAGAGTATCTGCTTCTGAATGTTCATGACAGGCTGGTTCACTCTCCATCAAGGGATCCGGCTATCAGAGAAAGAGATGCAGTTCAAAAGTTGTTTTAGCCCATGGTTTTCTGATAAATTGCCAAAAGTCTCAATTACAAGCTTCCAAAACTTGGAACTTATAGTTTCAAGATTTCAGATGGACATGCTCATGCAGAGACTCTAGACAATCTGGAATGTGGCAGCCAGACTGACCCTCAACCTACCCAAGTAGGCACATATCACCCAGCACCTAAAAGACCTCCACTGGCTCCCTGTCCCGAAGAGATGCCATTTCAAGCTCCTGGCCCATGCCTACAAAGCCCTCCATGACCAAGGACCAGCCTACATGAGCCACCGCCTGATCTTACACCAACCTACCAGAAACCTCTGCTCTGCACACCTCCCCCTCGCTCAGACGCCATGTATCCACTGCAGCTGCTACAGAGGACGCTCCTTCTCCAACCTCGCCCCCAAAGCCTGGTACATCCTGCACCTCCACACTACACCCTCACTGACCCACTTCAGGAATAGACTCAAGACCTGGCTCTTCGACTGACTCCGGAATCTGGGGATCACGGTTCGATCCCCGGCACCGACGGCAGATTAGCCCAGCACCATGTGACTCTGGGCAATAGCTTGCTTAATCTTCCCGATGGCCCCCAGCGCCTAGAAACACTTACGGGTGATTGTGCGCTTTACAAATGTGGATTATTATGTGGACACCTGCAGCATAGCGCCTGGATACCCCCCGGGGTGATTAGCTGTGCTATACATATCCAAATTGATTGATTGATTGACATTGGTATCGGATGCCTCCCAGAGCGTAGGCTACTGAGGATGAAGAGACGTCTGGTTCAGAAACAACCAGCATCAAGAGCATGGTCACAGATCCAGGGAGAGATGCTGTCAATCCTCCATCTGGTACCCTGGTCCAGATTTCATTTAGGAATCCCAATGACTCAGGTGATAGGGATGGCAACTTTCAAACACCATAGCATGCGTTCATTAAACTGCTTTATGATAACTCCTGCCCTGGAAAACCTGAAAAATCCCTTTCTTCTGTGTTCATTGCACCCACTCTGAAAAACTGGACATGTGCTAAATGTGGTGGGCTAGATGCTGAAACCCCAGAACTGTCCTGGTTCATCCAGGACTACTTTTTGAGCATATGGGTTAAGTAGCAGACATCTTCTCCCTCATGCAAACTCACAACTTGAGAACAGCCACCAGGTGACCCTGGCAGTTGTGCTGGAGGGTGGCGGGTAAACACCCAGGCTAAGGCCCAAGAGACTCCAGACCCTTGAAACAGCCTTCTACCAATAAATCACTCCAGAGCTCCCAGAAGCAGCCAGCTTGCTATGCAATTCAAAATATATAAAACCATGAACAGCTATTCCTTTTGGGGCATCAGGTGCCCAGGCAACACACAAAGACACTTAGTAATGCATACGACTGGAAACAGCTGTAAAGCTATAATCAGTACACCCCAACGGAAATTAATTGTAAACATATTTAATATGTTATACAGTATTACTGGGTAATTTTTTTTTATAAATATAGCATTTGCTACCACAGCTTCGCAGTGCTGTAAGTGTCAGGCGTTGCTACGATGGTGCCCTTAGAATCGGCCTGAAAATGATGAAAGGCTGAATCATCCCTTGGAGGTTCCGCACTCTTAGCATCAAGCGCTTAACTCGCTGAGTTGGCTGCCTGTCACACGAGTGAGTTTCTCCTTTCAAGAACATGCTCTGAGGGTACTCCTCTCTGCAGCAGAAGTGGCGGGCTGAGCCGTGCCAGAGTTTGTTCAAAGTTTAACCCGGTTCTTCGCGGACCCGTCGGCCGCCTCTCGGGCAGGTATATTTGCACAGCGCGTCGCTGGGTGTCGGTGGCCGCAGACCTGCACTTATAAAGGGTGGATTTCCTTAAGACTCTGCTGACATCACGGATCTGCTCTCGGATTCCTCGCCCTGCCTCTCTCTCTCGCCCGCCTTCCATTCAGGTAATTTCAGCTCCAACTTGAACGGACCTGTTTGTGGGTGTCTCGGTGGAGAGTGCGGGGCCGGCTGCGCTCGTCTTCCTTCCAGGGCAGGGGTGGGTGCTGTCATGCTGCGGCGTCCCTGGAGCAGGGCGCACATTGACCTGTCGCAGGTAGGCGGCGGAGCGCGGCGTCTTCCAGCTGCCTCTGAGGCGTCTCGAAAAACATGGGATTTACACTCCTCGCTTCCCCCCGTCTCGGATCCCTCACTACGACCGTTCTGGCGATTCGGATTTGATTAATTGTTACGGAAACTGGGCAAAAGGGGGCTTCCATAAACGTGTAGAACAGAGTCTGTGGGAGTCGAAAACTTTTGCACACTGACGTGAGAACAGCTCACGCTTTACGGCTGGGTAAGGTCAGTTTATCGTAATTTTTGCTAAAGGTGTCGCTGTGTAAGAAACTTTTAACCTTTTAAATCCTGCCTTTATTTCATTTTTCTTACAGCACTTTAAATGCATTGTTGGTCTGGGTATTTCATACCGTATTATGCTATGATCTTCTGAGTTCTGTATGCTCTGTTATTTTATACCAAATTATGTGTGTAATGTTATGCTATGCTGCGTTATGTTATGCTCAGCTGACTGGTTTTGGGAGCGCTCTTTCACTGGGAAGGCTGTCAGGCTACTAAGCAAATGTTTGCGGTCTGGAGATTAAGTTTCTGTCTGTTGATTCGCGAGACCTTGTATAAAATCCCAGCGTCCCTATCTGACAACATTGTGTGATTTGGCTCAAATGACCGCCCTCTCTCCGCCGTGTGTTAGCTACATTTCCCATTGCAGACCTCAAGCAGGAGAGTGGGCTAAATGCTGCGATGGATCGCCATATACATGCCTGGACATACATGTGTGTGTTATTGTTCCACATGTCATCTGCAGGCTCGCTGCCAGCATTTTGACTGGAAGGCCGATGCAAATGTCAATGCATAGGACACACGGGCTTCCTGTTGAGGTTTGTCATTCTGTATTTAGGTGCTTTTCTCTATATGAAGTGTCTTTAGAAATCACAGTTAGTTTGTCTGAGAAGTGTTCATTTTGAACTAGTGGCAAAGATGCGGATTTGGCACTAGAAGACACGGGGCACAGTTAGCCCAAAATTCGTGATCCTTTGTGGTTCATGTTAAGTCCAATTGATTCAGTGTAATTGCTGCTACAATAGGGAGCACATATAAAGAAATTAGCTTCTAGTATTACGTGCTTTGTACAAAAAGAACATTCCCTCCAGTGCCCTGGGGCCATCCGTTGACTCTTCAGCACGCTGTCATTCAAGTGTGTACAATCGCAGCCATCCAGTGCAAAGTTCGTGTTCAGCTCTCATCGTGACTTTCCCGGCGCTCGCGCTCACACTGACTGCTAGTGTAGTGCCTGGCATGAACGGATTAGTTTCAATGCGCTTATTCAAGACACGGGCCTATAAATCCAGTCTGCAGTACTTGTCATTGACATCAGAAGGATGCAAGGCTGAATGGCCCCTGACGGAGCTAGCACGCGACAGTAAATGTAATTTGTACTTGTAAAGCGCACTAATACCCCAACTGGGGTGTCCTGGCGCTGTAACGCATACCGCTGTGGAACCCTTCCTGTCTTTTCCCTGTGAAATGTCCACTCCTGGGCACCCCCCAAGGTGAAGCCAGATATCCCAGCGCTGTTGGGGCCGTTGTGGAGATTAAGCAAGCTATTGCCCAGAGTTGCAGAGTGGGACCCATGATTAGAATAGGCACTGAGGCGGGAATTGAACCCTGGTCCCGGGCCAGACCTCTGCATCAGGGTCTGCTGCACTAACCATTGAGCCACACTTCTTGGAGTCCCCCTTTTCACTCTTGGAGCTACTTTACCTCACTAAAAAGGTACATGTAGTGTAGTGAAATGAACAAGCTGCAAATGTTCACAAAGGCAAGGGTTTTCAGTGTAGCCCCTCCTGCGCGTGCTTCTCCTGTCTGTGATCTTTGGTGCATGTTTGTGCATCAGGCCAGTGCAAGGGCTAGTTTCCGAGGTACGAGGTGGCAGAGCTCATGCCATCTCCCAAGCCCCAGAGACAGAGCAGATAAATGCACACATCTTTGCCATGCAGTCGGAGGAGTGCTGAGCAGATGTAAGCACGTGCGTTCCTCTCCAGTGACGCGAACTTCAGGGACTGTGAGCGCTGTCTCCATTCCTCTGAGTGAGAGGCCTGTATCTTGTCACCCTTGATGCCACACACAGCACACTTGTCGCAGATAGAAGCCTTGCATTGTTGTCACGGGTGAGATGACGTCAGGGTCAGATTGGTAAGGCGGGCACTCAGGCAATGGGCTGGTATCTGAGTTGCAGCTGTGGCCGCTTTTTTGGCCAGAGTGGTGGCCGCTTTGGGCTCTGTCGGTGCTGTTCAGATGCCACCAGCTGCCCAATGGGTCCTGAGCGGTCTTTCTGGAGGCAGATGGGCCTCTATTACCTCCCTGTTACCAAGGGCTGAGAGGTGTAATTCCCAGTCTCTCTTACCCAGTCCAAAGATCAGGGCTTGATCCATCACCGTTATTTATCTCACTGCCCCATCCCAGCTCAGAACCTGGCTATATGCAAATTAGTCTGTCCCTGGCCCAGTGCATCATGGGAACAGGGCAGACCAAACTACCAAGCCAATTCTTCACCAGAAAGGAGACAAGCTACCGGGGACCGGTTTCTGGCATTTCAGCCTTCTTCGGCCCGGCTTGCTTGAATCCTGATGGAGCAGTGAGAAAGGGACTCATGTCTGAGTATACCCTGCCACACCTATAGTGGCCAAAAACGATTTAGAAAAGGGGGTGGTGATGAACAGAGTGTCTGAGTTAAACAGACCACTCTTACCCAGTCCAAAGATCAGGGCTTGATCCATCACCGTTATTTATCTCACTGCCCCATCCCAGCTCAGAACCTGGCTATATGCAAATTAGTCTGTCCCTGGCCCAGTGCATCATGGGAACAGGGCAGACCAAACTACCAAGCCAATTCTTCACCAGAAAGGAGACAAGCTACCGGGGACCGGTTTCTGGCATTT